>NC_090654.1:146011164-146031164 GCF_040937935.1 Hyperolius riggenbachi
TGCAATACCCTGACAGCTCTAAGCATAACTCGGGGAGGCAGAGGCATGATGAGATTTGTAGTTTTGTCACAGCTGGAGTGCCAAGGTTAGCCATCACTGGTCTAGTCTAATCAAGTCCTTACCTCAGATATCTCCTGCTTGTTGTCAACCACCAGAAGAGGAACGCTAAGGAGAATCAGGCGGAATTTCTCCACTGCTTCTTCAAACTTCCCAGATGTGGTGAGCTGGTAGCAAAGTTGCAGTCGCTGGATGAGATCATTCAGCTTCAGGCCAACAGCAGGAAGGCCATTCTTTAACCCTGCATCTTTCCTGGAGAGATAAGAAGTATGGCATTTTACAGGATCAATTCAATTCAACAATAGTTTAAATCATGCATAACAAGACAGTGGAAATGCTTGGCATTGATGACAATTTATTGCTTCATTTACTTGACTTTACAAAGCATGCAGAAAGAGTCCATCTTGTGCATAGCATACAGTATAAAAAGTAGTACTTATCGTGAGCAGCGTTGTGGGGATGTGGGATCACAGTGGGTGCCGCAGGGTGCTCTCTTGTTGTTGTTACTATAGTTTAAATCCTGTTTAGTCTATAATGGACCAACCTGATTCTTGAAAAAAAGCAAACTCCATTTTGTGTGAATCCTCACTTATCGTAAGTTTGTGTTTTATATAATTTATAGATTTCGTTCAAACTTAAAATTTTGCAAGAAAAAAATGTATACTGTGTATATTAAGATGTTGGTGCTCCTGGGATGTGGTGATGCTTCCAGGGCCATATTATCCCAGTAGGTCAATGCGACAATAGTGTAGTATACTACTTAAAAATATTTAAGTAACACTTTTAATCAGAGTATGGCATCAAGTCTGTAACATTTCTGGGATATTGATCTGGTTAAGTAGCAGAGGGAGTTGTAAATCAGTTTTAGCTCCTTTGGTGTTAATGAAGTTAACTACTTCCCCATCGCTGCTATGCATATCTATGCCCCTGAAAACTTTGCTTAACAACCAGGGGTGTAGATATGCATAAGCATATTTATTTACCTTACCGATCACTATCCCATTAGTTTCCATCGCCATTCTGCTGATCCGTGATTGATGAATGGGAACATGTGTTCCCAAAGCCGATCACAGTGCCTGTAATGAATGAAAGCTGGCATCGAGATGCCGGTATTCATTCACAAAGTAAAAACACATACACAGGGGTGTAGCAATAGGGGTTGCAGAGTTTGCGGCCGCATCAGGGCCCTTGGGCCTCAACTACAGTATTAGCTCTCTATTGGTCTTGTGCTCATAATAATCACTTCTATAGAGATTTTGAATAATGGTAATCAAAAACAAACTGCTCCCCATCCCCTTCTTGCACCTCTGACACTGTAGTTGCCATTGGCAGGTTTTGGTGCGCCGTATACATTTTTATGTATAGAGTGCTTGGGGGGCCCCATTGTAAAACTTGCATCGGAGCCCACAGCTCCTTAGCTACGCCACTGAACATACACATCATTTTCTGTGTTCTGTTCACAGTACACAGGGAAAAAAAAGTGTAGGGACATCAAGTGGTCAAAAAGTAAAAATATACACACACACTTACAAAATATTAGATGATGGATGATAGATAGATTAGTTTTAAACCACTTTCACCCTTACCCCATACTTACAAAAATAAAACACTTGTTAAAAAAGGTGACATTTAAAATAAATAAATAACACAAATAGTTACAGACTTTTTAGTATGTATGTCATGAGGGTATATTACTGTTGAGTTTGTGAATAAGGGCTTATAATTGTTATAATATAAAATATATACTGTAGATAATTTGGGTGTGATAAGTAACAATAATGAATGAATGGGTGGAGCGTGATGTGAAAATTGCTCTGGTTTTTAAGGGGGAAAAAAAAACTGTGGTAGGGAAGTGGTTAACAACAACTGCACTAGAGGGGGTAACAATGAGAAGACCACCAAAACAGGAATGGTTTAACATACGGAGGCCACTGACATTTTCCTTACTCACCTTTACTGACTGTTCCTTCACTAGTTTTCCATTTGGCTATGGTCAAAGTTACTAATAGCAACATAAAGTGATACCTGGACCCTACAGAGGTTTCACAGCGAGTAGAATGACTGTTGTGCTATGATATTTACTGACTTTCCTTTTGTCTATTGTGTCAATGTAATATGGAGTCTAGGCCATGTGTCTGCTTCTAACAATAGCAAAATGGATGCTGTATTAGGAGTAATTGTGTCTGAGGTTACAATAGACTGCAACAGGTTAGCTGTGGGAGGAGTTGGCTAGGATAAACCAACTCAGACACAGGAGAGAGGATTTTTTTTTCTGTTTCCACACCTTGAGGGTGAAAGACATGCTTCTTTGACGTTCCTGTGCAAGGAAGGAAGCATGTGTAAGCTTGGAAAGGGAAAGTCTCTTCCTCTGCGAGTATGTGGATTGAGCAGGATTTTACGGAGATTGTGAAAGATAAGTAATTCATTTGTGTTTACTTACTATTTTAAAGATTGTTTGCGTATGTTTTCCCATTTGTGTTTGCAGTTGTACAGTTCAGCTATTGCTTGTCTTGCATTATCTTAAATATTTTGCTTTAGTAAACTCAAGTTTCTTGCAAAAAGTGTGGGCTTTCTTAGCAATTACGGTATATTGAACTTATAATGCAATCTTAGCATTACAATGACACACCAGTAAGTGCCTTTGCCAGAAGGTTTACTTCATCTTCCAGCACAGTTTCATGGAGAAGATTCCAAGAGACAGGCAGTTACTCTAGATCTGGAAAGGACCATAGAAGGTCCTTAAAGAGACTGAAGTCTCTAAAAAAAAAAAAAAAAAAAAGTATTTTTAGTTCATAAATATGTTTAATATGTTATCCCTAACTAAACCGCCGCATTCCCGCCGCTCTAAACTATCTAAATCCCCCCAAACATCTCCCCCGCAAAATCCACGACTTTCTTGGTCGTGGATTTTGCTGCCCTAAGCGCTTCTGTGTGAGGCAGGGCTATGAGCTACAGCCCTGCCTCACACGCGTCTCCGCGGATCTCCGCCTCTACCCCGCCCCTCTCAGCAAAGGAAGATCGAGAGAGGCGGCGATCCGCCGCTGACAGACGCGTGTGAGGTAGGGCTGGCTGCAGCTCATAGCCCTGCCTCACACGGAAGCGCTCCCCCCGTGGAGTTCGGTGGGATTTAGATAGTTTATAGCGGCGGGGATGCGGCGGTTTAGTTAGGGATAACATATTAAACATATTTTTGAAATAAAAAGACTTTATTTTAGAGACTTCAGAGTCTCTTTAACCAATCAGTAAAAGGCACCAGATTATAGCATAGGGAAGTCTCTCACATGTTCCTTTCAACATGCAGCGGCAATCACTGGCTGAAGCTGGTGCTTTAATTTAAGCAAAGACCGATTCTTCTGTAACTGCCAAATGTGCAATGGCTATACTATAGGTAAGCACAGAGGATGGGGGAGTAGTAGCTAGTGTTAGGTGTAAACGGGGGGAGATTAATGTTAGGAAAAAGGTAGGAGAGTAAGTGTGAGGTTAAAGGACAACTGAAATGAAAGGGATATGGAGGCTGCCATATTTCTTTCCTTTCTAAAACCATACCACTTTCCTTTTTTCCTATTGAGATCTGATGCGTTTTCATCCCTTGCCCTGTGGTAGGGAAAGGTTCTATCTGGGAGGAAAAAGAGGCACCGAAATTTAAGTCCTGGCTCAGTTCCAAGCCTACCTTGTTAGCCGAGACCTTCTGATCCCGCCACCGGGGTCTTGACTTCACTGGGCTCCTGGATGAAGGGAGTGAGAGCATTGGAAGGCAAGTCACCCGAGAAAGCTCTCCCTCTTCTCAAGCTACAGCGTCCCTCGTTCGCTGAGGTTTCCCTACTGACACTGTGTGCATAGGCTCAAGGGTGCCATCTTGGGGGAGATCACAAGGCTTCTCAGAGAAAAAAAAAAGTCTGAGTTTTGGGGGCTTAGATTTCCCTTTCTTTCACTTTTTGGACGTGTCTATTAGTGTCAAACTTATAGACTTTCAAACAAGTCATTTGTACACATCGTACGGACCTAACTGTCCTTTAAACGACAGTAAGTCCACGGATCCGCCGAGTGGATCAAAGCTGTTGCTATCAGTCTAACGATTAAATGTACACATGTCCAACTGTCGTTCAAGCGACCAGTTTGCACGGTCAAGTCGTTTGGAAAAAACAGACGTGTGTACGTACCTTTTTCTGCTGGCCACTGAGAATTAGAGATAACTATCACAGTGCAATTAGGATCCACCTATCAAACCCTGCCTTCCAGTAGAATATTTGTGTGTGGGTGTATGTATGTATGCATTTATGTATGTATAAAGCCTGGTAAGCACCATGCAATTTGCCATTAGATAGATGGATCGAACAGATAATTTCCGACAGGTCCGATCTGATTTCTGATTGTTTATCTTTTTTTATATAATTTTTATTTTGCAGTTATAATAGTACATGCCAATAATAAACACACATTCTTGTCCTGACAATATCTTTTCTTCAGCCTCCTGCAATTTATTTACACAAATAGACTAGTTTCTGGTCTACGGGATTGTATTGGATCTCCAGTAAGTTGGCATCAGGCTCTTTGCTGCATTTAGAAGGAATGGTATAACTGATGCTTTGTATGATTTGAGAGATATTGGAGCTAAATGTAACAAAGTGCCATGGGTTCCAGTCCAGTTCCAAGCCCGATACCTCCTTTATCACCTCTCTAACCTTTTCCCAAAATGGGATAAGCATAGGACATTCCCAGAAAATGTGCAGCAAAGAGCCTTCTCCCCCACATCCTCTCCAACATCTAGAGTCTTGCTCCTTGTACATTTTTGCCAAGAGCGCTGGAGATCTATACCATCTTGTAAGTATCTTATAGCATCCTTCCTGTATATGAGTGCTGATGGATGAGCAATGGACCATTCTCATCACTCTAGCTTCCTGATCCTCAGTCAAGGTATGGCCAGCGTCTCTCTCCCATTTCCTCAAGAAATTTACTAAGCCCCTCCCGAGTCTTCCAATATGGCTCTATATATATTGGAAATTGCATGCAAGGGTTTTGCTTCTAAAACAAATAGTTTTTCCCATGGGGTCATATCAATTAATGCTCTTACAGTCCCCCTACTCCGTACCCAATGTGCAATTTGTTGTAATCTCCAGTGATCAAAATGAAATTTCCCATAATTCTGTCTGAGGTCATCTATAGTCTTTAGTCTAGTGCCTGAGAGAAAATGCCCCACCTACATTCATTTTGTCCCTTTCCAAGAGCCAAAAAAGCCTCTTTCAAGGCCGGGGGGGAAGTTAGGATACCCTTCCAAGGGTGTTAATGGAGATAGCCCTGGAGCCCACCCTAGTTTGGTCCTAAGAAGATCCCACTGGCACAGGGTATGTTTTATCCAGGTAGGGGTCCCAGTTGAAAAAACCCTCTCTGATTCTTTCACCCAGGCAGCTCCTGCTAAATCCCTTCCCGCTAGTGTTTTTTCCACTTTATCCCAGCCCTTTTCTCCCCATTATAGTGCCAATCCAATATTCTAATCAAGGCCATTGCTTTATAGGAAGTCCTAAGATCCGGAGGACCTAAGCCTCCTTTCTGTTTTCGTCTTACCATAATACTATATGACAGTCTGGGTTTTTCCCCCCTCCAAATTAATCTCATAAACATAGATTTCAGTTTATCAAAAAAGGATCTCGGTAGAGAAACAGGGGACCTTGACATTGGGAATAAGAGTCTCGACAATTTATTCATTTTAATTATGATTATACGTCCAAGCCAAGTGTAACTTTGATTGGTCCATTTCTCAAGGTCTTTTCTTGTGATATCAAGTAGCGGAAAGAAGTTCCTGGGATACAATTCTGCCAGGTCTGGTGACAGGTGTATGCCCAAATATCTCAAGGATTTCTCTCTAAAGGTAAATGGGAAGGTACCGCTAATTGTTTATCTCTCTCTTGCATCAAGGCCTATCCCAATGTAATCTGATTTGCTAAGATTTATTTTGAAATCAGAAAAATCTCCATAATTGCGGAGCTCTTCCAGTACATTAGGTAAGGAGGTGTGCGGTTCTGTGATATATAGCAACACATCGTCTGCAAATGCAGAAAGTTTACACTCCTGAGCCCCAATTGTAACTCCCCTAATGCCTTGGTTCATCCTAATACTTCTTAGTTGTGGTTCAAGGGTGAAAATGAATAAGAGAGGTGACAGAGGGCAACCCTGCCTCGTGCCATTCGCCAATTTAAAGCTATTCGAGAGCACCCCATTTGCTCTAATCCTAGCTAATGGGTTTGTATAAAGGCTATTGATCCACAATTGCATATTAGGTCCTAGCCCAATGTATTTTATAATTTCCTGAATTAATCCCCAGTTTACCGTGTCAAAAGCCTTTTCCGCGTCGGTTGAGAGGAGTATTGACGGAATTTTCATGAAACGTGCCCAATGTATAACATTTAAGGCCTTATAAGAGTTATCTCTCACCTCTCTGCCAGTAATACAACCTGTTTGATCAGGGTGAAGCAGGGATGGAAGACCTTCCTTTATCCGATTAGCTAGAATTTTTGAAAAAAAAGCTTAATGTCGGTATCAATAAGCGATATGGCACAAGGCAGGGTCCTTACCCTCCTTGGGTAATACTACTATATGAGCTTCCATACCCTGTGCAGGGAACTGTCCTCCCTCTCTCAGGCAATTTAGAGCATCCCTTAAAAGGACTTACGAGGTGAAAACCCCCCAAAAAGTTAAGCACCTGCATCAATTTAGAATCCACAGAGGACGCCATCCGCGCCCTGAGTGCCGTTCCGCTGGGTCCCCGCTGTTTAATAGCCCACGTTACAGGCTGTGGATCGGGAAGGGAGGCCCTAGAGCTGCGCAGCCACACTCGCGTCTATGCAGACTGCGCAGCCGCGGCCAGCTCTGGCAGCCATTTTACTGGAGGCAGGAGAGACCGACCCGGGCTGTGGGGTCGGGAGCCGGCCCGGGAGGCTATTAAACAGCGGGGACCCGGCGGAACGGCACGGAGGGCGTCCTCCGTGGATTCCAAATTGATGCAGGTACTTAACTTTTTGGGGGGTTTTCACCTCGTAAGTCCTTTAAAGCACGGGTGCCCACACTTTTTCGGCTCGCGAGCTACTTTAAAATTTGCCGAGTCCAGGAGATCTACCAACATTTAGGTAGCAGGTATACGTGTCTTCAGTACAGGTAGATGGGTATTTATTTATTTATAAAGCGCCAACATATTACGCAGTGCTGGACAATAATTAGGGATACACACAATATTTAAGGGTGACATACAGCAAAATGACAATACCTGAATACAAGAAAGACCAGATCATGCAGCACAGTATGAGTACAAGGTAATGGTTAGTCACTGGAGGGGAGCATGGAGATTTGGCAAGTTAGGTTCACACATGCATAGCATGGGTTCGCAGTAATGGAGGTGCATGATCAGCTAGGACACAAAAGGAGGAGGACCCTGCCCAAAGGCTTACAATCTAGAGGGAGAGGTAAGGACACGGAAAGTAGGGGACCAGAGTTCAGCTGTGGGTTTAGAGCACTTGTGAGGGGTAGTAAGCCAGAGTGAAAATGTGAGTTTTGAGGGCTTTCTTGAAGATGTTGAAGGAGGAGGCTGCCCTAATGGGTGGAGGTAGGGAATTCCATAGTGTTGGAGCAGGTCTTGAAAAGTCCTGGAGGCGTGCATGGGACTGGGTGATGCGGGGGGGCGGTTACGCGAAGTTCATTGGAAGAGCGGAGTGAGCGGCTAGGTGTGTACCTCTGAGTAAGATCGGAAATGTAGGTTGGACAGGTTTTGTGGACAGATTTGTAGGTCAGACACAGTATCTTGAATCTGATTCTGGATTGGATAGGAAGCCAGTGGAGGGATTCAAGGAGGGGATCCGCCGTGGTGGAGCGATGGGAGCCGTGGATAATTCTGGCTGCCGAATTCATGATGGACTGCAGTGGGGCTGTTCGGGTCATAGGGAGACCAGACAGCAGGGCATTGCAGTAGTCAAGGTGGGAAATTATGAGGGCATGGATAAGGAGTTTGGTGGTGGCAGAGGTCAGGAAAGGGCGAATCTTACAGATGTTCCGAAGGTGGAAGTTGCAAGACTTTGTGAGGTTTTGGATGTGGGGAGTGAAGGAGAGTGCGGAGTCCAGGGTGACACCCAGACAGCGGGCTTGAGAGGTAGGGTGAATGGTAGTGTGGTTAACAGTGACATGCACATCTGGGAGGTTTATGGATGTCCGGGGTGGGAAGATCATAAATTCCGTTTTGTCTAGGTTTAGTTTCAGGAACCTAGCAGACATCCAGGAGGAAACGGCTGATAGACAGGAGGAGACCTTGCCCATGGTAGTGGTGGATATGTCAGGGGTATGGAGGTAGATCTGGGTGTCATCTGCATACAGATGATAATTAAAACCCATGGAGGAGATAACCTTGCCAATGGAGGATGTGTATAGGGTGAACAGTAGGGGGCCAAGGACTGAACCTTGAGGGACTCCCACCGAGAGGTGGTTGGGGGTGGACGAGGACTCATTGAAGGAGGTCGTGAAGGAGCGGTTGGAGAGGTAGGATGAAAGCCAGGACAGGGCGAGATCGTGAACGCCCATGGACTGGAGGAGTAGGGGATGATCTACTGTGTCAAACGCTGCTGAAAGGTCAAGTAGGAGGAGAATGGAGTATTTACCTTCAGCTTTAGCTAAGGCAAGGTCATTCACCACTTTGGTGAGAGCAGTTTCGGTTGAGTGGGCAGGCCAAAATCCAGATTGCAGTGGGTCTAGCAGTGAGTTGGCATTGAGGAACTGGGTCAGGCGTTTGTGAACCAGACGCTCAAGAAGTTTTGAGGCAAAGGGGAGGAGGGAGATAGGACGGTAGTTGGAGGGTAGCGAGGGGTCAAGGGAGGGTTTATTAAGCAGGGGTAGTACAGTGGCCTGCTTGAAGTCTGAGGGGAAGGTGCCTGTGGATAGGGAGAGGTTGAACAGGGTAGTGAGGACTGGAGCCAATTCCGTGAAGCGAGGGTGTAGTAAATCAGAAGGGATGGGGTCAAGGGGGGGGGGAAGTAGTGGTATGGGAAGTCTGCAGTAGGTGCATGACTTACTCGGTGGTAGTAGGAGTGAAGAATGTGAGGGGAGGATAGGGTGGAGGAGGAGCTGGTTGGGAGGGGGTGGGAGGTGAAGATTTGAGATTGGAAATTTCCTGGCGGATGGAGACAATTTTGTTGGTAAAGTGGGTGGCTAAATCTGTGGCAGAGAGGGAGGAAACGGAGGGTGGGGGGGGGGGGGGATGGGTTTAAGCAGGGAGTTGAAAGTGGCAAAAAGACGCCGAGGGTTGGAAGCTTGTGCTCCGATGAGCTTGGTAAAGTATTTCTGCTTCGCATGAGCAAGGGCAGTGTGGAACTGCAGCAGGTTGGTCTTGTACTGTAGGAAATCCTGGTTAAGTTTAGTTTTCCTTTATTTAAATTCAGTGGCGCGTGTTTTCCTCTGGAGGTTGCGAGTATGGGTAGTGTGCCAGGGCTGGGGGTTAGGGGGTCGATTGCGGCGAAATATTGGTGGAGCAGCTTTCTCTAGGGCTGATGAGAGAGTTTGGCGATACTGAGCTGCAGCAAGATTAGGACAGGTTAGGGGTGGGGAGAGTGGAGGAGAGGGCATGGAGGGGGTCAGCAAGGACGCTAGGGTTGAGCTTGCGTAGGTCTCGCTGCCATCGACCAGGTGGGTGAGCGGGTAGTTTGGAGGTGCCTTCCGTGAGGAGGTTGAAGGTGAGAAGGTGATGGTCTGAGGGTGGAAATGGTGCGATGTCAAGGTCTGCAATGGTGGTGGATTTAGTGAATATAAGGTCGAGAGTGTGACCTGCAGTGTGAGTGGGGGTGTTGTACTAGTCCAAGTGAGTTGGCAATGGTGAGTAGACGGGTCACAGCGGAGTTCTTGGCTTCATCGATGGGAATATTGATATCCCCAAGGATGATGGTGGGGAGGTCAGAGGAGAGGATGTGAGGGAGCCAGGAGACAAGGTCATCGAGAAATTGTGGGGTGGAGCCCGGAGGATGGTATAAGACCGCAATAATGGCAGGGAGGGGGTGGTAAAGACGGATGGTGTGGGTCTCGAATGGTGTGAATTGTAGGGAGGTAGGTGGTGTGAGGACACGGAAGGTGCAGGATGGGGAGAGGAGCAGACCCACCCCTCCCCCGGTCCTGTTGTCTGGTCTGGGGGTGTGACTGAGGTGAAGCCCCCCGTAGGAGAGGGCAGCCTCTGCGGCAGAGTCAGAGGGGGTGAGCCATGTCTTAGTGAGTGCGAGGATGGTGAGGGATTTGGAGAGGAAGAGGTATAGGGGCCTTCAGTATAAGTAGCCAGGTATAGTGTAGTTAGGTATAAGTGCTTTCAGTACAGATAGCTAGGTGTAGGGGCCTTCAGTATAGTTAACCAGGTATAGTGTAGTTAGGTGTAGGTGCCTTTAGGATAGTTAGCCAGGTATAGTGTAGTTAGGTGTGGGTGGCTTCAGTATAGTTAGCCAGGTATAGTGTAGTTAGGTGTGGGAGCCTTCAGTATAGTTAGCCAGGTATAGTATAGTTAGGTGAGGGTGCCTTCAGTATAGTTAGCCAGGTAAAGTGTAGTTAGGTGTGGGTGCCTTCAGTATAGTTAGCCAGGTATAGTGTAGTTAGGTGTGGGTGGCTTTAGTATAGTTAGCCAGGTATAGCGTAGTTAGGTGTGGGTGCCTTCAGTATAGTTAGGTGCCACTCACCTCCCTCCAGTTCCAGCGGCGGTGTCTGGGGCTCCTCCTTGTCTCCCCTCCTTCAGCCGCGCTGCGAGTGCAGATGGGCACTCTGATGAAGAGTCCAGCGAGCAAAGCTATGATCCCGACTCTCTCCTCCTCTGCCTCTTCCGATTGGCCAGCGGCTGGAAGCAGATTCTGACAGCTGCCGGCCGCAAAATTTTACAGGACGTGGCGATCTACCGGTAAATCGCGATCGACCTATTGGGCACCCCGACTTTAAAGGTTCTATCAAATGCCGTGCATATGTTGAGTAGTATTTTTTGGTAAAGCCGTCAGGCCCTGGTGCTTTGCTGGTGCCATCCTACCACATTTATTGCTATATTCGTACATTTCGACGGCGGTCGGGTAGGACACCCAGCAAGCAAAGTGCTTGTTGCGTGTTTTAGAAAAAAAATTATTCATATCGGCCCAGCGGGGCCTGAACGGTGCCCTCTACCATCTCTGGACGAGCCCAGCTCGTCCAGAACGCTAGGGAGGTTAAGGATTTTTCCAGCTCTATAGATGAACTTGGTTTTATGAGCTGTTTCAATCATTAATTTTATCCAGTGTTTTTAGAATCAACCCCTGGTTCCTCTTTTTTTCTTCCTTGCCCCTTGGGAGATAAATTCCCCCCGTACTACCGCCTTATGGGCTTCCCATATGATGCATTTAGAGACCTCCGGTGAAGAGTTTTTCCGAAAGTAAATTACTGTAGTTTTTTGAATTTTTTGTTTTCCCTCTAAGTCTTCTAATAGAGTCTCGTTCATCCTCCAGTGTCTCCCCCTATGGTTGGAGTTACCTACCTCTAGATCAGGCATGGGCAAACTCAGCCCTCCAGCTGTTACGGAACTACAAGACCCACAATGCATTTGCCTTTATGAGTCATGACTGTGGCTGTCAGACTCCTGCAATGCATTGTGGGGCTTGTAGTTCCTTAACAGCTGGAGGGCCACATTTGCCCATGCCTGCTCTAGATCTATCCACACAGCCGCGTGGCCAGATATTGTAATGTTTTCAATCTTTGCCTTAGAGACCCCCTGTAAGTGGTACTGGTCAGTCCATAAGGAATCAATACGGGTATATACCTTGTGAATTTGTAAAAAAATAAGAGAAATCTCTATCCAATGGATGTAGGTTTCTCCAACAATCAATTAAATGTTTGCTTTTCATAAGTTGAGCAAATTCTCTAAGAGTTTTTTGAGAAAGAGTGGAGGAACCAAAGGAGGAGTCCTGTTTAGGGCTGCTGATAATATTTAGATCTCCCCCGAACACTTCTTCCGAGAAAGCCTGCACTTTCTGCATAACAGATCTTAGGAAGGAGACCTGGTGTACGTTTGGTGCATATACATTTACAAATGTGAACTTCATATCTCCCATTTGGGCATTTACAGCTACATAACGAACAGAGTCATCTTTATCTGTCCCTATCATGTCCAGAGGAAATCCTTTGGCTATAGCCACACCCTTAGCTCTATGTATTGGAGAGTCATTAAAAAAACCATTGAGAAAATAGATGTTGAGGCATTCTTGGGATACAACCATCCAAATCTGGGAAAGACTGCACACAGGTTTTGTTTGCTCTGTCCAAGAATGTGCCATTCTTGTACAGAGCAAACAAAACCATATGTAAACCAAAACATAACCAAAACAAAGAGCCAAGATTCTGGCCCAGCAATTGACTACTGTGTACAGAGCCATGTGAACTGATCCCTGTTTTTTTTCCTCCCCGATTAAGGGGGTCCCTACTAGGGGTTCCAATCACCATATTTCTCCTCCCTTTTTAGAGCTGTCAAACTTTAAAGGCATAAAACAATAGAACTCCCGGCATAAAACAAACATGCATTAATTGGTGAATGCAATATAAACCCTTCCCAGCACCCCCCCCCCCCCACCCAGTCCCACTAAGGCACTTTTGTTTCATGCTCTTCCCTCTAACCTGAGTAGCATACATAAGTCTACTCAAATAAATATTTCAACAGTCTCATATGATGAACCGTAAAAAGGAAAAAATGAAAGTCAGGAGAAAAGAAAAAAGAAAATCACTTCTCTGTGTGCTGTGTCTCAGAAAACAGTTACCGTATGCTAGCTTGCTTGGAATATCTGTGCACACAGTCATGGTGGGGTAGACATTCCCTTTTGCTGTGATGGAGTTCCTCTTTCTCCTGGAGGCTCTTGGTCTGCCAATTCTCTCTTTGAGGCAAAGGAGGAGTTTCTTGCACCTCTCTCCAATCTTTGAAATCGGTTGATGGTAGATGGTGAATCGTCCAGAAATTTCTGTAGGTCATCTTTGGAATGCAACGTTGATGTAACTCCTTCCACCGTAGCTATTAGAGCGAAGGGGAAACCCCATTTATACATGCTCCCATCCTTTCTGATGGCCTGCAGGAGAGGTTTTACTGCCTTGCGCTGTTGTAGGAAATCCCTGTCCCTCATTTTCCGCTGCAACAGCTCTGTATCCATAAATCTGAGTAGCCGGCATATAAAATCCCTGGACTTGTTAGGATCGAGATTTTTGGGCCCAAGTGCCCTGTGCACTCTTTCAATGTCTATTGATGACTGTACAGGTCTCTCCAATATTATATTGAATATTTCAGTTACCGTGGACCGCAAATCTTCTGTTCTGTGACTTTTCGGGCATACTGTGGTAGTCAAGGACTGGGTGTGGAGCGGTGAGCGCCAGGAAAGCAGCTTCAGCTTGCCGGGAGCTCTCTCGTGTGCGTCCTACTCCGCCATCTGCTAGCCACACCTCTCTGATCGTTCATCTGAACGATTTGCACAGAAGTGTTCAGAAAATCGATCAGAAATCCGATCAGATCTTTTAGAAATTATTTATTGACCCATCTAGCTGATGGGAGATTGCATGGTGTGTACCAGGCAGAAGTGTGTGTGTGTGTGTGTTTATTGGATTTACAGAAAGAGTGCAATAATGGTTTAAACAAAATTAGGCAGGTGCATTAATTTGGGCACCACAAAAAAGTGAAATCAATATTTAGTTGATCCTCTTTTTGCAGAAATTACAGCCACTAAATCCTTCCTGTAGGTTCCAATGCGACTCTGGACTCTGGTTGAATGTATTGTGGACCATTCCTTTTTACAAAACATCTCTAGTTCATTCAGGTTTGATGGCTTCCGAGCATGGACAGCTCTCTTTAAAGGGATCCTTAACTGAGAGGGATATGAATGTTTCCTTTTAAACAATACCAGTTGCATGCAGCTAATCCAGTCGAACTTCAGTCAGAGCACCTGATCTGCATGCCTGTTCAGGGGCTGTGGCTAAAAGTATTAGAGACAGGATCAGCAGGGGAGTCAGGCAACTGGTATTTTTAAAGGAAAAATCCATATACTTTTCAGTTTAGGTTCCCTTTAACTCACACCACAGATTTTCAATTATACACAGGTCTGGGGACTGAGATGGCCATTCCAGAACGTTGTACTTGTTCCTCTGCATGAATGCCTTACTGGATTTTGAGCAGTGTTTAGGGCCGTTGTCTTGTTGAAAGATCCATCCCCAGGGCAGCTTCAGCTTTGTCACTGGTTCCTGCACATTGGCCTCCAGAATCTGCTGATACTGAGTGGAATCCATGTGTCCCTCAACTTTGACAAGATTCCCAGTCCTTGCTCTGGCCACACAGCATGATGGAATCACCACCATATTTTACTGTAGATAGCAGGTGTTTTTCTTGGAATGCTGTGTTTTTCCTCCATGCATAACACCCCTTGTTATGACCAAATAACTCAATTTTAGTTTCATCAGTCCACAGCACCTTATTCCAAAATTAAGCTGGCTTGTCCAAATGTGCTTTAGCATACCTCAAGCGGCCCTGTTTGTGCTGTGGGCAGAGAAAAGGCTTCCTCTGCATCACGCTCGCATACAGAATCTCCTTGTGTAAAGTGCGCCGAATGGTTGAATGATGCACAGTGACTCCATCTGCAGCAAGAGGATGTTGTAGGTCTTTGGTGCTGGTCTGTGGGTTGACTGGCTGTTCTCACCATTCATTGCTTCTGTCTATCCGAGATTTTCCTTGGTCTGCCACTTCGAGCCTTAACTTGAACTGAGCCTGTGGTCTTCCATTTCCTCAATACGTACCTAACTGTGGAAACAGACACCTGAAATCTTCAGGTCATTTGAGAGTTGTTCTGAGACCCCCATGTTGCTACTCTTCAGAGAAAATTAAAGAGCAACTGTAAGAAGAATAACATATTCCCTTAAAAGTGGTATATGAGAATGATTGAGATATATAGATAAGAAGAGGCGACTAATAAATCTCCTAAACTCTGACAGCGAGGTGCCTACTGCCATAGGCAGTGTGGGAGGATCTCTGTTTACTTCTGGCAGGATTAGCAAGTTTTTTTTCTTCACTCTAGCAGTTGAAAACACACCCACAGTAAAGGTTGTTACACCCTCCTCCACCAACCTCTTTTTTTTTTCTGACATAATTTGCAAAAGACCAGGAAGTGTAATATGCACATGTGTAAAGAGAAGCAGATAGGGAATCAGCTGTAGATGCTGAGTAGTGTATTGTAATGTTTTAGCTGAATAGAGTAGGAAAAAGAAGGTGGAAGTCATAGGAAATTATGAAAAATGTAGTGTATGTGCAATTGCTGTAGGTAGTGTGATGGTCAGAGCAGATGTCTGCTCGTTTCAGGTCTGGATGTGAAGGAAAAGGTCCTGGATAATGACTGTTGTTGCAATTTAGCAACAACATTATCTGGTAGAATAGTTTGGGATCCAGGGCTGGCGTGTATTGGGAGAAGGGTGGGCCTTACACGCCACTCCTCCAAGTCCATGCCTGAGTCTGGCAGGCGGAGGGTTAATGGATTCACCTGTGTGGATTTGCATAAGTACCTGCATCAGGCAGGATGCAGTGGGCTGTATGTGGAGCAAGCAGGCTCCAGAAAGGCTGTGTAGCCAAGAGGGCTGCCAGGCCTGTAGCTGCAGGGAAGCTGCTGATGAGGAAGTGCTGGAGGGGAGTTGGACTCCAGTACTGGTAAACCAGGAGAAGCCTGGAAAAAGGTGAGTGGCACCAGGACTGCCATTAGGCCCGTGGCAGGGTGTCACTGAAAAGCCAGTGTGGCTGCAGAAGGCTGTGTATTTTTGTGCTGTGCCGACAGCACGTGTGATTATTGCATACCCAGAGTGGTTTATTTTGTTGCTGTTTATGGACATTGTTTGACTGACAATAAAGCTGAATTCTTTTATTTTTACCCAAAAAGACTCACTGGCTGGTGTGTTTTGACCCTTTGATGCCGCTGACCTACTCTACCAATGAGTTAAAAACCCCAGAATATCACAGTAGCTAATCGGAAATTGTTTATAGGAGCCTAAAAGATGAGAGTGTTATCTGTATCTATATATCTATATATCTATTCAGCAGTGATGCACTGGGGGACATCTCAAGCTCACTCCAACCTGAATTATCGCAAATTCTTTCTGTTTTGAAAGCAAACTTCTGTTTACCTTGTCTGTATATGTAAAGCAATGGAAGGAGAACTAATTTAAGTTCCAATAATAAGTTCTAAAGGTTTTGGAATCAATAAAATGACAACAGTGCCCAAATTTATGCACTTGCCTAAATTTAAACAATTATTGCGCACTTTCTGTAAAACCAATAAACATCATTTCACTTCTTAAATATAACTGTGTGTGACTCCTATATGAAATATTTCACGGATTTGTTTTTATTATAACAACCAACGATTTATACAGGAAAATCATGACTGTTAACATACTTCCACACGTGTGTGTGTGTGTGTGTGTGTGTGTGTGTGTGTGTGTGTGTGTGTGTGTGTGTGTGTGTGTGTGTGTGTGTGTGTGTGTGTGTGTGTGTGTGTGTGTGTGTACACAGCTGCTTCAAGTTACTTTTATTCATCCAGCAAGTACATTTTTGACAGGAAATGTCATAGGTGTTTCCCAAAAGATAATAAGACAATGTACAAGAGGCATTATTGTGGGGAAAAAATTGCTCAGATTTAATTTACATTTGAGCAAAAAGAGTCCAGTCCGAAATTATTCATACCCTTCTCAATAATCAATAGAAAAACCTTTATTGGCCATTACAGCAATCAAACGCTTCCTATAATTGCAGACCAGCTTTTTGCATGTCTCCACAGGTATTTTTGTCAATTCATCTTTAGCAATGAGCTCCAAACCTTTCAGGTTGGAGGGTCTTCTTGCCATCACCCTGATCTTTAGTTCCCTCCACAGATTCAAGTCAGGACCTCTGGCTGGGTCACTCCAAAACATTAACCTCCCTGGCGTGCATTTATGTCTGAAATTATGAGTCAAAAGCAGTACATTTCTTTCAAGAATTTTAGGCCTCCAATTCTGAAGTCATAACTAACCAAAATATGTCAGGATAAAAGCCTGGTAGACAATCTGCTTATAAATAAAAGACGAACACAAATTTGTTGAGTTAAATTTATGAATACATTTAAAAATTGTGAAACTGTACAAATAAGGCGGGCAGAGAGAAGTCAAAATCCAAGCAGATGTCAGTGAAGGTGACAGGCAGAGAGTATTCAAAATCCAGGCAGAGGTCGGTGCAGGCAGCAGGCAGAGAGTAGTCAAGATCCAGACAGACGTCGGTGCAGGCAGCGAGTAGTCAAAAATCCAGGCAAAAATCGGTAACAGTATGGCAGAAGGACTTAGCTCAGAAGCAGTTGGGAACCAAATGCCTATATTGTTATCATGTACTTTCAAATGATCTTATCTGCCATGGCAGTCAGGTGGCACAGGGGAGAGATTAAATTACAATTTGAGATTAGAGACAACTGTGGAGGAATTCGACACGCTAAACTCGCTATAAACATGCAGGCTGCATTTCTTTATGTTTACCATCTGTCCTGTGCAGCACGTCTGGGTCCAGATGGGGGGGGGGGGGGGAAGGAAATATTTGACCCCTCACTGATTTTGTAAGTTTGTCCAATGACAAAGAAATGAAAAGTCTCAGAACAGTATCATTTCAATGGTAGGTTTATTTTGACAGTGGCAGATAGCACTTCAAAAGGAAAAAATCGAAAAAATAACCTTAAATAAAAGATAGCAACTGATTTGCATTTCATTGAGTGAAATAAGTTTTTGGACCCCTACCAACCATTAAGAGTTCTGGCTCCCACAGAGTGGTTAGACACTTCTACTCAATTAGTCACCCTCATTAAGGACACCTGTCTTAACTAGTCACCTGTATAAAAGACACCTGTCCACAGAATCAATCAATCAAGCAGACTCCAAACTCTCCAACATGGTAAAGACCAAAGAGCTGTCCAAGGATGTCAGAGACAAAATTGTAGACCTGCACAAGGCTGGAATGGGCTACAAAACCATTAGCAAGAAGCTGGGAGAGAAGGTGACAACTGTTGGTGCGATTGTTCGAAAATGGAAGGAGCACAAAATGACCATCAATCGACCTCGCTCTGGGGCTCCATGCAAGATCTCACCTCGTGGGGTGTCAATTGTTCTGAGAAAGGTGAAAAAGCATCCTAGAACTACACGGGAGGAGTTAGTGAATGACCTCAAATTAGCAGGGACCACAGTCACCAAGAAAACCATTGGAAACACATTACACCGCAATGGATTAAAATCCTGCAGGGCTCGCAAGGTCCCCCTGCTCAAAAAGGCACATGTGCAGGCCCGTCTGAAGTTTGCCAATGAACACCTGAATGATTCTGTGAGTGACTGGGAGAAGGTGCTGTGGTCTGATGAGACCAAAATAGAGCTCTTTGGCATTAACTCAACTCGCTGTGTTTGGAGGAAGAAAAATGCTGCCTATGACCCCCACAACACCGTCCCCACCGTCAAGCATGGGGGTGGAAACATTTTGATTTGGGGGTGTTTTTCTGCTAAGGGCACAGGACAACTTAATCGCATTAACGGGAAAATGGACGGAGCCATGTATCTTGAAATCCTGAACGACAACCTCCTTCCCTCTGCCAGGAAACTGAAAATGGGTCGTGGATGGGTGTTCCAGCACGACAATGACCCAAAACATACAGCAAAGGCAACAAAGGAGTGGCTCAAGAAGAAGCACATTAAAGGGAGGGTTCAGGGAGGGTGGGTAAAAAATAAAAATCAATTTCCACTTACCTGGGGCTTCCTCCAGCCCGTGGCAGGCAGGAGGTGCCCTCTCCGCCGTTCCGCAGGCTCCCGATGGTCTCCGGTGGCCGACCCGACCTGGCCGGCTGCCAGGTCAGGCTCTTCTGCGCTCCAAGGCCCAGAACTTCTGCGTCCCACGCCGGCGCGCTGACGTCATCGGACGTCCGCCGGGCTGTGCTGCGCAGGCGCAGAACTACTGCGCCTGCGCAGTACAGCCCGGAGGACGTCCAATGACGTCAGCGCGCCGGCGTGGGACGCAGAAGTTCCGGGCCTTGGAGCGCAGAAGAGCCCGACCTGGCAGCCGGCCTGGCCAGGTCGGTTCGGCCACCGGGAGCCTGCGGAGCGGCGGCGAGGGCACCTCCTGCCTGCCACGGGCTGGAGGAAGCCCCAGGTAAGTGGAAATTGATTTTTTTTTTTACCCACCCTCCCTGAACCTTCCCTTTAAGGTCATGGAGTGGCCTAGTCAGTCTCCGGACCTTAATCCAATAGAAAACCTATGGAGGGAGCTTAAGCTCAGAGTTGCATAGAGACAGCCTCGAAACCTTAGGGATTTAGAGATGATCTGCAAAGAGGAGTGGACCAACATTCCTCCTAAAATGTGTGCAAACTTGGTCATCAATTACAAGAAACGTTTGACCTCTGTGCTTGCAAACAAGGGTTTTTCCACTAATTATTAAGTCTTTTATTGTTAGAGGGTTCAAAAAACTTATTTCACTCAATGAAATGCAAATCAAATTGCTATCTTTTATTTAAGGTTATTTTTTTGATTTTCCTTTTGATGTGCTATCTGCCACTGTTAAAATAAACCTACCATTGAAATGATACTGTTCTGAGACTTTTCATTTCTTTGCCATTGGACAAACTTACAAAATCAGTGAGGGGTCAAATAACTATTTCCTCATATATATATATATATATATATATATATATATATATATATATATATATATACATACATATACATATATACATATATATACATATACATATATACATATATATATATGAACATATATATATATATATACATACACACACGCATACAGTGCACATTTCTCTAGGTGATGGTGCAAGTTCAGGGCCACTTTAAAAATGGTGCTTCCGACCCCCCCATCCGCCCCGATCACGCGACTCCTAAACAACATACAAAGCAG
>NC_090654.1:146036164-146173664 GCF_040937935.1 Hyperolius riggenbachi
GCTGCTCGTCTCATTTATCTTTCTTCTCGATCTTCCTCTGCCGACCCTCTTTGTCAAGCTCTTCACTGGCTGCAAATTAATCAGAGGATTCAATTCAAACTCCTAACCCTAACCTACAAAGCTCTCCACAATCTCTCTCCCCGGTACATATCCTCACTAATCTCCAGATACAAACCCAATCGCAATCTCAGAGCGGCACATGACCTTCTGTTGTCCTCCTCTAGAATCAACTCCTCACATTCACGTTTACAAGACTTCCCACGCGCTTCACCCCTCCTCTGGAATGCCCTCCCACAACACATCCGTCACTCGCCAACCTTTGTTACCTTTAAACGCTCTCTAAAAACACACTTGTTCCGACAAGCATATGCGCTACCTTAGGCCACTTCCCTTTGTACTAAGACCAAATTGCACTCCTAGTAGGTATCCTAAAACACAAAGCCTCTATATATTTGCTGCATACTACCCCTCCTCCTGTCCCCCCCCCCCCCCCATTCCCTTTAGATTGTAAGCTCGCAAGGGTAGGGCTCTCTCCTACTTTTGTGTCTTGGTAACCAATATACATTTTATTCATCATGTTAATTTTATCACTGTCATTACCAATTCTATAATTTGTATTTTGTATCATTCTTTGTATTTTGTCACTAATTATGTATCTTGTATATTGGTGTACACCATTTTCTGTATTATTATGTACCCCATGTTTGTTTCTTACTTTGTACAGCGCCACGGAATATGTTGGCGCTTTATAAATCAATAATAATAATAATACCCTCCCGATTTAGATTCCCATCTCCTTCTTGTGGCAAATGCATACAATCTCTAACAGGTACGCGTGGAAAAGTAAGCCTGCCACACTTAAAAGGGTCATTCTTTACTGCCCTAAACAAGAGAGGGCTGGCGATGCCCATTGTGCAGCGATACTATGGAGCTGCCGTTCTGACCAGAGCTGTGGATTGGTGCAAACATAGAGCACATAAGCAATGGGTAGCACTAGAGGAGGACACGGCAGTATATCCTCCATCGAGTTTATTATGGTCATTACGGAAGCCGAAACCCGAATGGCGGCTCCCACCTTTATGTATGAACACTAATCGCGTTTTTTATAAAGCGAATGAATCACTGCACATTGCACCACAGCCGTCACCCCTCTTACCTCTATCCGATAATCCAGATACAGGTGGAGACAGAAACAACTTTTTAAGCGATAACCACAGAGCAAGAAATTTAAGGTTTCGGGATATGGGTTTTCGGGGATGACGGGTTTTATTACTGGACCTGAGAAGGAAGCCGAACTGTAAAAATATTTTATGGTGGGAATACTTTCAGTATAGACATTACCTTATGACGCAAGGACTCCCACCCATCACAGATCAGACAAAATACAGAATTTGAGTACTTGTGACCGGGGCATGGTCCAATACGGAAAACCTTGGCCAAGAAATATTTTAGACTATCAAATGCAAGCGGCACCTTCATTGCCATTCGTCTATGCCTGGGAAGCTAACCTAGGAGTGACCTTTTCCCCCTCCCAGAAAAATAAGTTGTTTATATATGCACACAAATCATCTAGTGCAAGAGATAAACTATGAAATTCTCACATGTTGGTATTTCACTCCCTCTAAGCTCCACAAAATCTACCCGGATAGGGACAATAAGTGCTGAAGATGTATTAGAGAGACTGGCACATTATTCCACCTTTTGTTGTCCTGCCCACTTCTGAAAGGCTATTGGAAAAGGATAGAACGCATGGTAAAAATCAGTGACAGATAGAGTGGCTCCCTTTGCTCCTCAATGATTGGACTATTAGGATTCATAAAGTCTGTAGTGAGGCACATTCTTAATGCAGCTAAATATTTACTGGTGATACACTGGAGAGATGCAAGGCCCCCCCAAGGTGTGGACGAGCTGGTAAGGGAGTTGGATGATATACAGCTAATGGAGGATTTGATGTATACTGCAAAAGATAGGATGGAAGCCTATGATTAAAACATGGGCATACTGGAACTATTTTAGAAGTACAGATGAGTTCAATGAAGTCCTTAAAGAGACTCTGTAACAAAAATGTCATCCTGTTTTCTACCATCCTACAAGTTCCTAAACCTATTCTAATGTGCTCTGGCTTACTGCAGCACTTTCTACTATCACTGTCTCTGTAATAAATCAATGTATCTTTCCCCTGTCAGACTTGTCGCCCTGTGTCTGGAAGGCTGCCAACTCTTCAGTGTTGATCTGCTATGCACGCCCCCCTCCAGGCCCCTCTACGCACTCCCGTGTGTATGTGTTATTCACATTAGCCAGCTTTTCTCTGCTCTCTTATCTTTTACAAGCTGGATAAATCCTCTGTTGTGAAAGGAGTTACATGCTGAGGAATTACAGACACGGGCAGAGCTGTCTGCAGGAAGAAACAATCAGCCTGTAACTCTTCAGTGGGTGAGAGCTGCAGGGGGAAAGAAACACACAAATGATCTCTTGAGATTCAAAAGGAAAGCTGTATACAGCCTGCTTGAGTATGGATGTATTTTCTATGTGTGGACATACTGTACATCAACCTACTTCCTGTTTTGGTGGACTTTTTAAAACGGTTTTTGACTACTTTTAATGCGATGGGGAGAGGCGAAATTGTGACAGAGGGGAATAGGAGATGTCCCCTAACGCACTGGTATGTTTACTTTTGTGCGATTTTAACAATACAGATTCTCTTAAGGGCATTGACAAATCAGTGAAGAGTAAAATGCTGTATTTAGATCAATCGGGAGAAGCTGAGGACCTAGAATATAAGACTATGATACCTATTCTATGCAATGTCCAACTTTTGGATCCACATCCGGAAATAGGGAAAAGGGGGGATGGATGGGGAGTTTAAGGGGTTGTTTACATATATGTAAGGAAGATATGCATATATCCTGTCAGAGTTATGTTTAAACATAGCCAGCCTAGGGAAGTTTACACACACACACACACAAAAAACGGGAGATTTACCTTCAGAGATTTTTCAGTTTTTGTTTTTTTTTTAAACTTGTTTAGAAACAAGCTAGTGACCTCCGGAACATATTAAAAGATAATGCTGTACAAGAAAACAGCTAACACCATAGAATCCGCTTACCAATTGCGCTGTGGATAACCATACATAGCAGGGAGTCCTGGCAAGGCCTGGAAGGTACAGCGTCCTCTGGCAAAAGTATGAAGGAAATGCTGCTTGAATGGACCAAAGTTCACCACTCCTACCTGATCATGAAGAAGCTGAAACAAAGGCAACATGTTACTTTGAAGTTATAAAGCCCTATAGAAATATATGCATAGAAGTGGTTTTACTTACCCTCATTGCTGTTTCAAATGAGCCAGCCAAGATGTGGTCCACAGGAAGCTGAGAGTTGTTGCACCAAGCCTGAAATACAAAATAACTTTGCCTATTCTAGACTACAGTTGTGCTAAATATGAGAACTGTAAGCAAATAACAGGATCTCAACACATCAGTCCTATTAATGCCTTACCTGACCTGGACTGTTCCCTTTGGTAGGGGGTACAAAGAACCCTTCTTCTCCTGCCCCGGCTGAACCAGAAGGAAGATCCTGTTTAAGGATATCACAGAGTAGTCATTTGCCATATTTAATCTAATCACTGTTAAAGATGTAGTCATTGTGTTTCAATAGCATACCAAGATTTTAAACCATTTCAAAACTCAAACAAGACTTTGAGACAGTTTCTTGGATGGAAAGCCACTGCAAACTGATATATTTGAACAGTCAACCAGGAAACGCTTCTTAAGGTGGCCATAGATCAGGCCACTTTGATTATAATTGAACGAAAATCTGTTCCGCCAACAGCATGCCCAATTGACGATGCAACCAATTTTGGGTTCAAATTAGTTGCATGTATCTATCGGACTTCCTGAAAGATGTAAAGCCTACTTGCTTGATTGAGTGTGTGGCGCTAACTGCTGCGATATCGGGATGAGCGACAAACGTGACCAAACCCCCGGCGCTGTTCCCCTAATGTAAAATCCCCCCCCCCCCCCGTTGCAGTATACGTTTCCTGTCTATCGCTGTTTCCAGACTCCATCCGAGTACATAAGGTAGGCATGTGTGTGACCAGGAGGCTGGTGGTGGTGGTGGGGGGGGGTTTAGACACAGATTACATTAGGTGGGACAGTGCGGGGCAGTGTCACGAGGCTGATTCTCTAGAGATTTCATGCTGAAATTGATCGGAAATCGCTCTGTGGTATATGGGCAACAGATTTCTCTCCAGATTTGATTAGACGGAGATCTGTCCATACATCTTCTGATGTAGACACCTTTAGTTGTAATCTGCAAAGCCCATAAACAAAAAAGGGCAGGGATCTAGACAGCATGCTTGTCTATTGTCAACTCAGCAGGGCAGGGTGGAGGAGGTTGTCGCACAGAAAAAGCTGCAATAGGGATAGGTTGCACAGTGAAGTGGTTTGCAAAGTGGGGAAAGCAAGCAAGTGGCTGCACTGGAGAAAGAAGGGCCACATGGCATGGAATGGTGCAAATTGAGGACTATACTAAAGGGAAAGGGCATGGCTACAAGTGAAAGATTGTCTTTGCTCTAGACTGCTACAATGGAAAAAGGGTTGCACACAAAAATTAGGTTGAACATAGAAGAGGGACATGACTTTCTTCGGCTGTGTAGAAATTTTTTCGCAACTTCTAAAGATTCTCACCAGTTCAGGGGGAAGTTCCAGATCCTCTTCAACATCCCAGCCACCTCCTTCTTCCTGGCCTTTAACAGGAGCTTCATCTCCAAAAGTCTCACCAGCATCTACAAAACCATCTAGAAAGAGCGAGCTTTGAATGAACAAATGTCTTCCTAGTGTTAAGTTGAAAGATAAAATATCAGATATAGTATTTACCTTCATCAAGCTGGAGCTCAGCATCCTCTCCCCAGCCTTCTCCTCCCACCGTTTCCACATCAATGTCTGCAGCCATACCTTTAGCTATGCAATACAGAAAGTTTTTATTTCAGAGGTTCAATTTGAAAAGATACAGTGGTTTGCAAAAGTATTCGGCCCCTTGAAGTTTTCCACATTTATATATTACTGCCACAAACATGAATCAATTTTATTGGAATTCCATGTGAAAGACCAATACAAAGTGGTGTACACGTGAGAAGTGGAACGAAAATCATACATGATTTCAAACATTTTTTACAAATTGACTTGGGGTATTGAGGCTTCCCATTCTGGTAAAAGCAGCAGATTTCTGGCAGCACTACAGGACAATTACTTGACTCAAATGGTAACGGAACCAACTAGGGGGAATGAGTTACTGGATCTGATCATTTCTAATAGACCAGATAATGTATCAAATGTGCAGGTTGAAGAACATTTGGGAAATAGTGATCACAACATGATAACGTTTGATCTGGTGACTGATAGGCCACGGGGCAGCGGGACCACTAAAACTATGAATTTTAGAAAAGCAAAGTTCAATCAAATTAGGCAGGCACTAAGTTTGGTGAACTGGGATAATGTACTACAAGGGGAGGACACTGAAGGGAAATGACAAGCTTTTAAACGTATTCTCAATCAATATTGTAGTATGTATATCCCATATGGAAACAAAATGTCTAGGAATAAAAAAAGGCCTCTATGGATGAATAGAAAGGTTAGAGATAAAATGAAGAGGAAAAATAATGCCTATAAGGTCCTAAAACAGGAGGGGACGAGGCTGCACTCAGCAATTATAAGGAGTGCAATAAAAATTGTAAAAAAGAAATTTGGCTGGCACTAGGGATATCAAATCTAACCCAAAAACATTTTACAAGTACATCAACTCTAAAAAAAGAAAGGTTGACTGTATAGGACTCCTAAAGGATGAGGGTGGGAACGCAATGGTGGATGACCAAGGTAAGGCAGAGTTATTAAATGCTTTCTTTGCTTCTGTCTTCACAAAGGAAACAGCACTGTTGCAAATTACAGAGGCAGAAGAGTCTCAATCTTCAAACTGTAATATTAAATACTTAACGCGGGAAGAAGTAAAGGCAAGACTAAATAAATTAAAAATAGACAAGGCACCTGGCCCGGATGGCATGCATCCTCGGGTCCTAAAGGGAATTAAGTTCAGTTATAGATAAACGCCTTCATCTTATCTTTTGTGACTCTCTTTCAACTGGCTGAGTCCCAGTGGATTGGCGTACAGCCCACGTTTTCCCATTATTTAAGAAGGGCAAAAAATCAGATCCAGGAAATTATAGACCTGTAAGCTTAACATCAGTTGTATGCAAACTATTTGAGGGGTTACTAAGAGATACTATACATGACTTCATAGTAGAAAATAATCTTATTTCTCAGCATCAACATGGGTTTACTAAAGACAGGTCCTGTTTGACTAACATGCTCAGCTTTTATGAGGTAGTGAATGCTAATATGGATATTGGGAATGCTGTAGATGTGATAGACTTGGACTTTGCAAAGGCCTTCGACACTGTTCCCCACAAAAGTCTGGTGCAAAAGTTGGGGATGCAAGGACTGGGGAAGAGTCTGTGTGCTTGGATAGGGAACTGACTAATGGACAGAAAACAAAGAGTTGTGGTCAATGGATCATACTCAAAATGGGAGACTGTTAGCAGTGGGGTACCACAGGGGTCTGTACTGGGTCCAGTGCTCTTCAATTTATTTATTAATGACCTAGTGGATGCAGTAGTGAGCAATGTTGCCATTTTTGCAGATGATACAAAATTGTGCAGAATCATCAACTCTCAGGAAGATAGTGTCATATTGCAACAGGATCTGGATAGGATGGCTATATGGGCACATAAATGGCAGATGAAATTCAATGTTGAAAAATGTAAAGTCATGCATTTTGGTCGTACCAATGGTCTAGCACCATACAAAATAAATGGGAGACAGTTGGGGACATCAAACTTGGAGAAGGACTTAGGAGTACTCATCGACAACAAGTTAAATAATTGTACTCAATGCCAAGCCGCTGCAGCTAAAGCTAACAAAATTTTGGGATGCATTAAAAGGGAAATAAAAACTCGAGATGCGAGCATAATATTGCCCCTGTTTAACTCTCTACTAAGGCCCGGTTCACATTAGCGGCTGCTATCCGGAATCGCCGTGCCGGAGCCGGACCGCATGCGGACCGGACGAAACGGACGCACGGCATAGCAATGAAAGTCTATGCGACCGTTCACATGCGTCCGTTTTGTCCGGACCGGAGCCGGACCGGATCCGGCGTCCGTTCCAACATGCGCTATTTTTTGGTCCGGCTGACGTATCCGGACCGGAGCCGGAATGTTGCATCCGGCCAATGGAAACCAATGAGAACCGGAGAGCGCACAACACACTGGCTATAAAAACCGGATGTTGTACCACACTTCCTATGCTGACTCTATGGTATGGTGGCCATTTTGGATGGGGACCACATGGCACCAGCGTTCACAGAGTGGAGCAGCAGTAACTTCATGCTGGAGCTCTTTGGCAGCAATATGGAGCAGGATCTGTCTGATAGCGAGGGGGTGAGGCCCTACACATCAGAAGACCTCATCCTACAGGTGCAGCAGGTACCAGCCCTGTGGGACAAGGGGGATGCGGACCACAGCAACATCAAAAAATGCAGAGGCCTGTGGAAAAAAATTGCCAAGCTGTATGTGGAGGACTTTGAGAACTTGAGCAAGAGACAGCAAGGCACAGAGGGTATGTTGACTAGAAGTTTTTTTGGGGGGGCTTGTGGTTTAAGCTTGTGATGTATTCAACTTTTGCTATGGATTTGTGTCACCCACGTGTTGCCCACCCACCCGTGGCCCACCCACCTGTTCCCCACCCACCTGTACCCCACCTGTGATGTATCCCACCCACCTGTGATGTATCACACCCACCTGTACCCCACCTGTGATGTATCCCACCTGTGATGTATCCCACCCACCAGTACCCCACCTGTGATGTATCCCACCCACCTGTACCCCACCTGTGATGTATCCCACCCACCTGTGCTGTATCCCACCCACCTGTGATGTATCCCACCCACCTGTGATGTATCACACCCACCTGTACCCCACCTGTGATGTATCCCACCCACCTGTACCCCACCTGTGATGTATCCCACCCACCTGTGCTGTATCCCACCCACCTGTGATGTATCCCACCCACCTGTGATGTATCCCACCCACCTGTGATGTATCCCACCTGTGATGTATCCCACCCACCAGTACCCCACCTGTGATGTATCCCACCCACCTCTACCCCACCTGTGATGTATCCCACCCACCTCTACCCCACCTGTGATGTATCCCACCCACCTGTACCCCACCTGTGATGTATCCCACCTGTGATGTATCCCACCCACCTGTACCCCACCTGTGCTGTATCCCACCCACCTGTGATGTATCACACCCACCTGTACCCCACCTGTGATGTATCCCACCCACCAGTACCCCACCTGTGATGTATCCCACCCACCTCTACCCCACCTGTGATGTATCCCACCCACCTGTACCCCACCTGTGATGTATCCCACCTGTGATGTATCCCACCTGTGATGTATCCCACCCACCTGTGATGTATCCCACCCACCTGTACCCCACCTGTGATGTATCCCACCCACCTGTACCCCACCTGTGATGTATCCCACCCACCTCTACCCCACCTGTGATGTATCCCACCCACCTCTACCCCACCTGTGATGTATCCCACCCACCTCTACCCCACCTGTGATGTATCCCACCCACCTCTACCCCACCTGTGATGTATCCCACCTGTGATGTATCCCACCCACCTGTACCCCACCTGTGCTGTATCCCACCCACCTGTGCTGTATCCCACCCACCTGTGATGTATCCCACCCACCTGCGATGTACCCCACCTGTGCACATAAAACATACACAATGACCAATTATTATACATCAATTTATTGTAAAAAATTAATACATTTAAAATCACTCAAACTTGAAACTCCAAAATAAACACATTTCAACAAAACATATTAAAAACCAAACATTCACCCTCGTCCAGGTGGTGTGGTAAAATAAAGTCTCAGTTGGTCCCTGTTCCGCAGTGACACTACCCTTGGCCTGGTTGCATACCTCCGCAGGGGCATTAGTGGAAGCACATTCGGGGGTTCCGGAGTCTCTCTTTCCTCCTGCTGCACAAAGTTGTGGAGGATGCATGCTGCCTTCACCACGACAACTGCGTTGCCCGGTTTCAGCAGCATGGGCGTGTGGAACACCCTCCACTTTGACACCAGGATCCCAAATGTGCACTCCACCATTCTCCTTGCACGGCTCAACCGAGCATTGAAGTGTAGCTGGCTGGCATCAAGTCCCCTGTCTGGGTACGGACGCATTACATGGTCGGACAGGGCGAAGGCCTCGTCCCCCACAAACACATAGGGGTAGGCCGGTGCCCTTGTCCCAGGCCAGGGTCTGTCACGGGGGAGACGCAGTCTGCCTTCCTCCATCAGCCGGCAAAGGGTCGTACGCTGGAAAATTCCAGAGTCATTGGAACTACCGTACGACCCCACATCCACGTACACAAACTTGTAGTCCGCATCTGCCACTGCCATTAGAACAATGCTGAAGTATTTTTTATAGTTGAAATAATGGCTGCCACTCCCCACGGGTTTCTGAATCCGGATGTGTTTCCCATCCAGTGCGCCAACACAATTAGGAAACTTGCACTTGGTCCAGAAGCCCTGGGCGATCTCCTCCCATTTTGTGGTGTCCGGCACAGGCATGTATCTGGCCCTCAGTCGCGTCCAAAGGATCCTCGAAGTCCTCACGACGATGCCTGCCACCGTGCTCTTCCCAATACGAAATGTGACATGTAGCGATGTATATGTTTGTCCAGTTGCAATGTACCTACAAGAGAAATAATCGAAATCAATTTTTCATGTCGTTACAGGAGAAAGGTACAAGACAAGGTGGCGCAATATACGGGATGCATATGTGAAATGGCTACGGAAGAAAAAACTTGCCGAACGAAGTGGCAGTGGCGGGGGAAGGCGACAAAAAGACTACCAATTTGCCAAGCAATTGTCTTTCATCAATGCAAGCCTGGAACCTAGACTGTAAGTACCACTACTGTGGGCAGGAACTGAGAGCTCATTTACCATGACTTCGGCCATGTATTGCTATGGCCTCAATTCCCATGGCTAGCGAACTTTTCTCACAAGCTTTATCAAATGTTGGGTAGAAACGGGTGATAAAGTGATTGCTAGTGTTTGCTAGCTCTGTGAATTGACGCCACATGCTGTTTGGCACACCAATAAATATTTTTTTTATCTACAGGACTGAAGACAATTTGGAGCAAGAGGAACCGACCCAGGAGTCACGGTTCAGCAGTGAGGAGAGCTTGGTGGATGATGACGTCGCCGATGTAACCTATTGCCCCGAGGCGAGGAGTAGGAGGAGGGAGTCCTTAATCACAACTCCGTCCTTTGATGATGACTTGGCAGAAGAGAGCTTGGATGTTGAGGTTGCAGGACCGAGTGTGGAAGAAGCTGAACCTCCACAATCGACCGCTATGGAAGCTCCAGGGGAACAAGAACAAAGTGAGGAGCACCGAGAGACTGCAGCACAACCAGCGCGCAGGGCAACCCCGACACAGGCCAGAGGACGGGAAGATGCTGCCACACCACCAGTGAGGACCACCACACCAGTGAGGCGTCGAGGTACCCTCCCCCCAACAAGGAGAGAGACAGAGTCCGAGATGTCCGGGGCTGTCTCCGGACTTCTCGGGATTCTTCAGAGCCACCAAACTCTCATAACCCGGCAGTTGCAAGATGAGGACAGGGGCCATATCATGGAGCAGTACAAGTCCCACATCACTACACTGCAATGTGAGCTCGACGCTGTACATGGGCACTACAGGGACGAGCTTAAAATGATGCATGAGATGCACAGAGGAGAAATCGACCAACTGCGTGCGCAGCATCATCAGTCGGTGGGCCAGCTGCAGAACATGATGCAGCAAATGCATCAACAAAGCAAGGAACTACTGAAATTGCAGGCACACCCGTGTTTTCACACTGTGATGTCTCTAATACCATATCTTGAAAAGGTGCCTTCACAAAACCTGATGGCGTGCCATTCCAATTTGCTGGAGGTGATTAAACAGCACATGGACACGCCATTATTGCAACCACCAATTTTTAGACCCCCACAACCAACAGCGGTGCCCACCTGGCAATCATCACAGATGTACACCGGCTACAGAGGCAGTCAATATGGGCCACCGCTGTCAGGGTCCAGCTCATCCACGACCAGCACCCAAGAGAGTCCAGATTTCCAGGCAGCAACTCCCACCTTTTCTAGTAGTGGTGCCGATACAATTTGAAAAAAAAAAGTCAAATTGTTCCTGGACATGCTCCTCTGAATACCTCCGATCCTCGGAGGAAGGATACCATCACAGGGCTTTTTAACTTTTGGTTTTGCTGGACTTGAACTTTAGGGCCTGGTGTCCCCGAAAGACACTACCTGGGTCACAACCTTGTGCCTGTTGCACTGCACCTGTAGTCCTGCACCTGTGCCTTTGATTCCTCTTGTTCCTTACTTTGTTGATCCTAATCACTTGCACAAGACCCTTGGAGCCATGGGTGAAGGACACCTTCACTGGTCGGTGAGAGGCCTAGCCTTTTCACTGACCTGTGTCCTTCATCCATGGCTCAGAGGGTCCTGTGCCAGTCGTTAGGTTTTAGAAGCACTAATAATTTAGGGCCTGGTGTCCCCGAAAGACACTACCTGGGTCACAACCTTGTGCCTGTTGCACTGCACCTGTAGTCCTGCACCTGTGCCTTTGATTCCTCTTGTTCCTTACTTTGTTGATCCTAATCACTTGCACAAGACCCTTGGAGCCATGGGTGAAGGACACCTTCACTGGTCGGTGAGAGGCCTAGCCTTTTCACTGACCTGTGTCCTTCATCCATGGCTCAGAGGGTCATGTGCCAGTGGTTAGGTTTTAGAAGCACTAATAATTTAGGGCCTGGTGTCCCCGAAAGACACTACCTGGGTCACAACCTTGTGCCTGTTGCACTGCACCTGTAGTCCTGCTCCTCTGCCATCGGTTCCTCTTGCTCCTCACTTTGTTCTTGTTCCTAACCACTTGCACAAGACCCTTGGAGCCATGGATGAAGGACACCTTGACTGGTCGGTGAGAGGCCTAGCCTTTTCACTGACCTGTGTCCTTCATCCATGGCTCAGAGGGTCATGTGCCAGTGGTTAGGTTTTTGAAGCACTTCAATTTTAGGGCCTGGTGTCCCCGAAAGACACTACCTGGGTCACAACCATGTGCCTGTTGCACTGCACCTGTAGTCATGCACCTCTGCCATCGGTTCCTCTTGCTCGTCACTTTGTTCTTGTTCCTAACCACTTGCACAAGACCCTTGGAGCCATGGATGAAGGACACCTTGACTGGTCGGTGAGAGGCCTAGCCTTTTCACTGACCTGTGTCCTTCATCCATGGCTCAGAGGGTCATGTGCCAGTGGTTAGGTTTTTGAAGCACTTCAATTTTAGGGCCTGGTGTCCCCGAAAGACACTACCTGGGTCACAACCTTGTGCCTGTTGCACTGCACCTGTAGTCATGCACCTCTGCCATCGGTTCCTCTTGCTCCTCACTTTGTTCTTGTTCCTAACCACTTGCACAAGACCCTTGGAGCCATGGATGAAGGACACCTTGACTGGTCGGTGAGAGGCCTAGCCTTTTCACTGACCTGTGTCCTTCATCCATGGCTCAGAGGGTCATGTGCCAGTGGTTAGGTTTTTGAAGCACTTCAATTTTAGGGCCTGGTGTCCCCGAAAGACACTACCTGGGTCACAACCTTGTGCCTGTTGCACTGCACCTGTAGTCATGCACCTCTGCCATCGGTTCCTCTTGCTCCTCACTTTGTTCTTGTTCCTAACCACTTGCACAAGACCCTTGGAGCCATGGATGAAGGACACCTTGACTGGTCGGTGAGAGGCCTAGCCTTTTCACTGACCTGTGTCCTTCATCCATGGCTCAGAGGGTCATGTGCCAGTGGTTAGGTTTTTGAAGCACTTCAATTTTAGGGCCTGGTGTCCCCGAAAGACACTTGGGCAGCTATGCCCTACAACTCTTCCAGCACAAAGTTGGTGGTTGGTGTTCCTTAAAACTGACCGGGCTATACCATAGATATGTTATTTTTTTGTCTTCCATGTTGGAAGAATGTTTCCATGTTGGAAAGTGGTTGTTTTTGCAATAAAAAAATTTGTTTTTACATACCTCAGTGTGATGAGTAGTTGTTCTTGTGGTGTGACTGCTCTCCTGAACGTGGTATCCTTCTTCCTAAGGTCATCCTTCACCATCTCCAAAAGGGTATCAAACCTGTCAGGAGATGTAAAGGAAGAAGCTGTAAAGTATGTTGTGGGACAAGGTGTTGGGTGGAGGATGGGGGAGGTGTGTTTACAGAGGTTTGGGAGTGTTGTGGAGGGTGGGGGTGTAGTGTATAGCTAGGTATACAGGGGTGTGGGGGTCAGGGTGGTGTGTTTAGCTAGGTATACAGGGATGAGGTGTTGTGGGGGTGAGGGTGGGGTGTTTAGGAATGGTGGGGGTTGGTGTATTTAGGCCTATATACTTACAGGGGAATAGACATCCGAGTGTAGCTGTAGAACTTCTGTGGGTGTCGTCTGAGGTCCCGGTAGAGGGCCTGGAACTCTCCCTTCCTCTGCCTCCTGGCTAGTAGAGGGTGCACCCACCATCTCCTGCGAGGAGCACGCCTTCTCCCCACATAGTAGTAGGTAAACAACAGGAAGGAGAGAATTCCCAGGTAATAAGCGTAAAAAATGACTGGATCCATGGTCCCAACTGCTGTCTCTGTATCCAAGGATGGTCTCCACACGTCCAGCTGTCTCCAACAATGACCCCAGAGCTTCTGCTGACCTCCCAGAACCCCAGGTATTTATACAGGTTGTTATCTCTTTCAGAATCCGGATCCGGACCGCAACCGTGTTCATACCGCACGGAAACCGTATGCAACCGGACCGGATCCGGACAGGAACCGTACGGTTCAGGTCCGATCCGGCTCCGGTGCGGTCCGGACATCCGGTGCGGTTTTTGCAAAACCGCAAGTGTGAACGGGGCCTTAGGCCACATCTGGAATATGGAATTCAGTTCTGGGCACCACACTACAAAAAAGATATTTCAGTTTTAGAGCAGGTGCAGACGAGCAACAAAATTGATACGTGGGATGGAAGGTCTCACTTACCAAGAAAGGTTAGATAAACTGGGTTTATTTAGTCTAGAGAAAAGACGCCTTAGAGGAGATCTAATTAACATGTATAAATACATCAGAGGGCAATATAATAGCTTGGCGGATGAGCTCTTTGTCCCTAGGCCTTCTCAAAGGACTAGAGGACATGATCTGCGCATGGAGGAAAAACGTTTAAGCCATTTATTTAGGAAAGGGTTCTTTACAGTAAGAGTGATTAAGATGTGGAATGCATTGCCACAGGAAGTCGTTATGGCAAACGCTATACCTGCATTTAAAGGGGGCTTAGATGCTTTCCTTGAGTTGAATGACATCCATGGCTACAATTACTAGGTAAGGCAGAATGATGTTGATCCAGGGATTTTATCTGATTGCCATCTGGAGTCGGGAAGGAATTTTTCCCTTTTGGGGCTAATTGGACCATGCCTTGTAAGGGTTTTTTCGCCTGCCTCTGGATCAACAGGGATATGTGAGGGAGCAGGCTGGAGTTGTACTTTGTACTGGTTGAACTCGATGGACGTATGTCTTTTTTCAACCAAAATAACTATGTACTATGTAAATAAGTAACTGCAAAGTGGGGTATGCGTAATTATTCAGCCCCGAGTCAATATTTTGTAGAACCACCTTTTGCTGCAATTACAGCTGCCAGTCTTTTTTACTGTATGTCTCTACCAGCTTTGCACATCTAGAGACTGAAATCCTTGCCCATTCTTCTTTGCAAAACAGCTCCAGCTCAGTCAGATTAGATTAGATGGACAGGGTTGTGAACAGCAGTTTTCAGATCTTGCCACAGATTCTCGATTGGATTTAGATCTGGACTTTAAATGGGCCATTCTAACACATGGATATGTTGTTTTAAACCATTCCATTGTTGCCCTGGCTTTATGTTTAGGGTCGTTGTCCTGCTGAAAGGTGAACCTCTGCCCCAGTTTCAAGTTTTTTGCAAACTCCAAGAGGTTTTCTTCCAAGATTGCCCTGAATTTGGCACCATCCATCTTCCCATCATCTCTTGACCAGCTTCCCTGTCCCTGCTGAAGAGAAACACCCCCAGAGCATGATGCTGCCACCACCATATTTGACAGTGGGGATGGTGTGTTCAGAGTGTGGTGCAGTGTTAGTTTTCTGCCACACAAGAGTTTTGCATTTTGGCCAAAAAGTTCAATTTTGGTCTCATCTGACCAGAGCACCTTCTTCCACATGGTTGCTGTGTCCCCCACATGGCTTGTGGCAAACTGCACACGGCTTCTTATGCTTTTCTGTTTACAATGGCTTTCTTCTTGCCACTCTTCCATAAAGGCAAACTTTGTGCAGTGCACGACTAATAGTTGTCCTATGGACAGATTCCCCCACCTGAGCTACAGCTTGTCCAGAGTCACCATGGGCCTCTTGACTGCATTTCTGATCAGCGCTCTCCTTATTCGGCCTGTGAGTTTAGGTGGACGGCCTTGTCTTGATAGGTTTACAGTTGCGCCATACTCCCATTTCTGAATGATCGCTTGAACAGTGCTCTGTGGGATGTTCAAGGCTTTGGAAATCTTTTTGCAGCCTAAGCCTGCTTTAAATTTCTCAATAACTTTATTCCTGACCTGTCTGGTGTGTTCTTTGGACTTCATGGTGTTGTTGCTCCCAATATTCTCTTAGACAACCTCTGAGACCGTCACAGAGCAGCTGTATTTGTACTGACATTAGATTACACACAGGTGCACTCTATTTAGTCATTAGCACTCATCAGGCAATGTCTATGGGCAACTGACTGCACTCAGACCAAAGGGAGCTGAATAATTACGCAGACCCCACTTTGCAGTTATTCATTTGTAAAAAATGTTTGGAATCATGTATGATTTTCATTCCACTTGTCTTTGTGTACACCACTTTGTATTGGTCTTTCACATGGAATTCCAATAAAATTGATTCATGTTTGTGGCAGTAATATGACAAAATGTGGAAAACGTTTAGGCTTTGTTGACATTACCAAACGTGGTCTGCCGTGCGTTTCGGAACGCAACGCCCACGAACGCTCGCCATCCGCGTTTGTATGCGTTGCGTGGCTGATCCGCGCGTTTTGGGAAAAAATGTGTGCAGCATGCGTTCCCACACCGCACAGGTCCGGAACGCATGCAGTGTGAACATCAGACAGTGCACTCTATGCACTGTCTGATGTGGTGCATGTCGTCCTCCTGCACGTGTTTCCGGAACGCGGAAGCAAACGCGTGCAGTATGAAAGAGGCCTAAGGGGGCCAAATACTTTTGTAAACCACTGCAAGTCTTCCATAGCTTCCAGAAAGGTTCATCAGATCATAGGTAATATTTCCAATCTCTATAAGAATACTGACCTTTGCTTGATATGGTTCCCTCAAAGAAGCCCTTGGACATGGTAAGCAGTGGCCAGTTGGTATCCAATGGCATTATGGGAGGAGGGGGCAGCAGCAGTTTGGCCTCTGGGTCCACTTCTGGAATCTACAGAATGTCACAAACTAATAAGTTCTTACACCTACAAATTTACTGTTTCCTAATTAGCAAGCTTCCGAACTAGACTGAAGCCACTCCTGCTGAAAATGTCACAATTTGTTGTATGTGCCTGTTGATTATTAATCTTCTCATGTTCTCCAACAAAAAAATTATACAAAAGGTTTGATATGATGGAACACAGACTACAAGCTGTACAAAACATTGCTACGAGCTCCACTTACTATTTCTTTCTCTGGGTCAAATGATTCTCGCAGGCTCTCCTCCTCATCACTTATCCCATGTGTAGCTGCAGTGAGATAAGCCAAAGATTCTGCAAAGGAAAAAAGTTTTAATTTATCACTTTCAGATGAAAATCGAAACATTAGAAGACTGACACACGTGCGCACAAGCACTGTAAGACAATAGGTACAAAGTAAGATATACCCACTTTGCCCACAGTTTTTGAGGATCCTCACTCTCTCATCAATGTCTCCCAGGTAAAGGGCATTCTGGTATTGTCCACTCATGTCCTTTCGGATCTCAGCTGCGGTAAGACAAGACAACAGGCATTTATGTCCATTTTTAAATATTTTTAACCACTTGTGCTCATGCTACAGTACAGTAGTTGCAGAAGAACAAGATTGTTAGTCTGCAGCACATGATGAGCGCAGGACACGTGCTGGCATGCACCTGTGCTCATCATCAGAAGCAACAAGTGAAGGACTAACCGGGATATGACACCCTGGTGTCACACAGGGCCACTTGTTGGCCTGATTGTACATTGTTGGCCTGATACTGCGCATGTATCTACACTCCCCATTATTGTAGGTTTTTGTACGTTGTAGAGGGCTATGGAAGATGTTGGCACTATATAAATAAAAATAATGAAGTTATTGCTGATTAAATAGATACATATCAAAAAACTCAAAACTGCTCTAGTCCACGAGGACATAAAAAAGGTCTAGGTGCGAAATGGTTAACATGAACCGTTAGAATGCCGCAGACATCACAGGTGTTCTGTGTTTTCGCATCCATATGCTGCGGATGTCTAAAAGCATTTTAGTTCAAAACTACTGCTTACAGCGGATGTCTATAGGCATTTTGTGCCCTCACATCCCTGTACCATGGACATGGTAAAAGGCATCAAGTACAACGTTTGGCTTAGTGCTAACTTTCTACTTTAAATATGAAAATAAGTTGATCCATAATTATGCAAATGTTATTGCAAAGCTATGCAGCTTGAAAGTGCACACATTAAATGCTTAATTTGGAAGATTTGATTAGACCATTTCACTATAGATTTTCCTAACTAGCATAATTTTGTATCATAAAAATTAGCATACTTCGCAATCATCTCAAATATATTTTGCACCTCAATAACAAGCCTACTGACTTAAGTGGACTTTGGTATATGTAGATTTAGGCAAGGCATTTAATAAATGCAATACAAACGTAACTGGCACTGTCATGTAATGTAACTTTTTTGGAAAAATAGCAGTCTAAGGGTTAATAAAACTGCATGTAATTTTATCATAAAAGGGACAAAACTATTGAATAAAGCATGTAGCAAGGAAGCACCAGTAGTTATAAGTGTAGTGAGGGCTATACACCATAAGATTGAACAATTTTTAAACAGAGGCTCCAGTTCAGAGTAAAATAATTAAATCTCGTGGGTGGTCGCACATGCGTATTGCGACAGTGATGTTATTGGCGGCGAGTGCCTCACTGGCAAAATACACATGTACACCCAACCACATCAGCCAGCACCACCTTCTAGGTCTAAGGGCCGTCCACCGCCGCCATTCTATTCGCTGCCAAGTCTGTATATGACCCCATATAGGCCCACTCACTGCACACAGCTGACGCGACCTAACTGGAGTATCTCACCCTCTCCATTAGTATATTTATGGCCAAAGAATCAACATGCCACGTGGAGGCGCTCATATCGGTTTGGCTTGAGAGAAGGCAAATAAGACATCCTCTTCTACCGTAATGTTGGCAATATGCCTGGCAATTTTTAACTCTGTGCTTGCTAATGTATTTTATGGCTAGTACTTTGATTCAAACTTCTATTGCATAATAGCCAACGCTAGAAGTCGGCTATGCGCTGCTGATTAGTGTAGACTTAGGCTAATGGTCTCAGTCATCACTGATTATGTATGTTTATGTAATTATTTCATTCCGCAGTTATTTTTCATCTTATGCATCAGAGTAATTTTCACCTCGCATTAATTCGCCAATAACTTTATCACTAAGGCCCGGTTCACATTAGCGGTCGCCGTCCGGAATCGCCGTGCCGGAGCCGGACCGCATGCAGAACGGACGGAACGGACGCACGGCATAGCAATGAAAGCCTATGCGTCCGTTCACATGCGTCCGTTTCGTCCGGACTGGATCCGGACTCCGGCATAAGACCCAACATGCGCTATTTTTTGGTCCAGCTCCTCCGGCAGCCGTATCCGGAGCGGAGCCGGACTGCACCATCCGGCCAATACAAACCAATGAGAATCGGAGAGCGCACAACACACTGGCTAAAAATCCGGATGTTCTACCCCACTTCCTATGCGTATTGAAGCGGCGGTTTTGGATGGGGACACATGGGCAAGCATTTTGGAGTGGAGCAGCAGTGATTTTAAACGTGCTGGAGATGTTGGCAGTATGTCGGAGGTGAGTGCTAAACAGCGGAGGGCCTGATTCCACAGGTCCACCTTCTGCTGACCTCCCAGACCCCAACATTTTTATTCCTTTCCTACTATCTTTTGCCAAACTGATCCGGATCGCATCCTGATGAACACCTGATGCAAACTGACCGGATCCGGATCGGATCCGGATCAGAACCGTACGGTTCCGATCCGGAGAGGATCTGGTCAGGTCATCCGGTCCGTTTGGCAGAGAACCGCAAGTGTGAACGGGGCCTAAATTATCACAATGAATTGATCTACCGTATATCTTGTTTTTTCGCCACCAATTAGGCTTGCTTTGGGTGGTAAATTTTGCTAAGAATTATTTTTTTCTAAATGCATTTTCACAGGGATATTAATATCGGCCACTATAGTTTTAAAATAATACATGCTACCATAATTAAAACCTATGTATTTTATTTGCCCATTTGTCCCGGTTATTACACCATTTAAATTACGTCCCTATTGCAATGTATGGCGCCAATATTTTATTTGGAAATAAAGGTGCGTTTCTTTCAGTTTTGCTTCCATCACTATTTACAAGCTTATAATTTAAAAAATGTTCGTAATATACCCTCTTTACATGCAAATTAAAAAAGTTCGGACCCTTAGGTAACTTTTTTTTTTAATTGTAATTTTTTTTTAATTCATTAAAAATTTTATTTGGGTAATTGTTGGTGTGGGAGGTAAACAGTTACTTTTAAATTTAATAATGTGTGTTTATTTCATAAAAAAATGTATGCAGATGTAGTTTTACTATTTGGCCACAGTCAAAAAATTTTTTTAGTCTTGGAAGCGAACGCTCTCACTTCCAGGAAGCATAAGGAGGACGGGAAACTTTATTTAAACCGAAAGACAGCGGTTTCCCATTCATTGATCTCCGGGCTAACGGGGGACAACACATGCGTGTGTAAACGCGCAGCAGCCACATGGACGTGACAATCACGTCCAGGCGGCATAAATGGTTAAAGTGGAACTGAAAAAAAAGTGTTTCACTTACCTGGGGGTTCTGTCCGCCCCTTGCAGCCTTCCTGTCTCATGCCGGTCCTTCACGTTCCTCCATTTTCCCGCCGCCAGCTATTTTCTTTACTGTCATACCATTGACTAGTAAGTCAACGGCAATTGCGCCTGCCCACCCCGAGCCACATGTATCTAACAGCTAATAGCACAGGACGCTATTGTGGGCAGGAACGCAAAGAAAGATATGCATGGCCCGGGGCACACAGGCGCAGTTGCCACGTCGGCGGTAACAAAACGAGTAGCTGTGGGCGGGGGAACAGTGGATTGTGGAGGACCAGCACGGGACAGGAAGGCTGCAAGGGGCTGGCTGAAGCCCCAGGTAAGTGAAAACTTATTTTTTTCCCTTTCAGTTCTGCTGTAAGTGAATGGTCACTTCCTACATTGGTCTTTTTGCATAACTATAGACATTGATCCCTAAATCACAACAAACAGAGATCCAAAAAGAGGAAGTTTCACAGGAAACAGAAATTATAAATCTCACAGACATAGATCTACCAATGGGGTGCCAAAGTTTATTACACTTTTCTATGACTCAAAATTTTGATATTAGTAAATTGAAAGTGGCTCTCTTCCACAGAATTAGAGGAATGGACATTAAATCTTTTTTCTTGAAAGAAGATCTTGCCCAGCAAAAAGAATCAAGGCGGCAACAGAACAATAAGAAAGGCAAAATAGGACCATTAGGATTCACACCAGGAATGGAGTGGAGTCTAGAGGATTTGGATACATTGAAAATATTAGAAGAACTTCTAGAAGAGGGCCAAGTAACAGACTGAGCAGTGAAAACTGCCAGAAGGAAATTACTTTTCGTCCATGCAAATCCACTAGACCATTCCCAACTACATCAGGATCAGCAATCAATATTTTTCAAACCCAGGTAGAAAATGACCTTAACGCTCTCAAGTACAAGGAAACAAACAAATTATCAAAAGAAATCCTTTAAAGAGTAACTGTCAGGCTGCAGAAGCTAATTTAAACCTCTAGTCTCCTGTGTTAAACAGTTTAGAAGGAAGCCAAAAAGACATTACTGAAGATAAAGATCTATCTTACCTTTGATGTATGCTTATCAGCAATGCTTAGACCTAAGCAAGCCGCATAACATACTGCAAAGCATTCTGGGGCCCTCCCCTCGGCTGCTAAGGAGAAGACGGGATCAAGTTTCAGCAGCTTTTAAAACTCAGTCCAGCCACAGCACAGATAAATCTCCTGGGCAGAGTACACTGCAGGAGTCTATTGTTCCTAGCCACATGGCTCATTAATATTCACTGCAAACTAGTGTTATTCAGAATGAGCTGTTCTGTGATCAGAAGCAGGCAGGACATGACGACACATTTGGCTTCACAAACATGGAACCTGCCATGAGCTGTCAGGAGCATCATTCTCTGCATATACTATATACAAATTCTGTGAAATCCAAACGTGGACAGTGAAATGCATATGTAATGTAAGTACAGCCAATCTTTAGCTACTGATATATGTGTTTATTTTCTCTGAGACCCTATACCTAACAGCTCCTCTTTAAATGATTTAGAGAAAGACCTAATCTTATACTGAAGAAAGCAGATAAAGGGGGGGGGGGGGGGGTCTTTAGTATTAATGACAGCTGAACAATATAACAACGTAGCATTAAAGCGGGATTGACACCATAAAACTAAAAGTTCAACAGAAACTGGTCTGAGTCTGTTGAGTAATAAAGATGCTAATCCTGTATTCCGAATTTTTAAAACTTTTTATGCAGTAATGGTTTGGTGTAATCACAATAATTTTAGATAGTGACCCTTAAAATCGCCATCGCCAAACACTTGCATGCTGGGGGCTCTTTATGATATATTCCTCCTCCCTTATTCCCTCCCCCCTTCTAAATCGGCTTCTTTCTTAGATTGGCTTGCCTGTGGGCCACTGCCAGCCAATCAGGAGCAAGCATTTCAGCATCCCCAGGATGTTTTCTTCTTGCACGCAAGGCTGCTGACGACTAGGGAAAGAGGAGGAGGACCTGAGTCAGTTCTGTGATGTCTGTGTGAACAACGTGTGTGCTCCGTCCCTGCAGGCTAACTCACAGGCACAGTGCTGTGTTCCTATAGGTGTGCGTGGCTGTGTAAGTGTTACATTTAATGCGGGAAAGAGAGAGAGAGGAGAGCACAGGGGAGAGCACCCTGGCTGTGTGGACAGTAGATTCCTGGCATCAGAGCTGACCCAGCCCAGCAGCAGAGAACTGGGAGAAGGTTTTATTAGTTAATGTATGGAAGCAGAGAGGCTCAGCAGCATCTGAACTGAGCCAGCCCAATATATCAGCCTAAACTGTGAAGCTGCCCAGCCAGGTGAAACAGCAGCTAGTGAGTCACACAATCACCACAGGCTCACACAGACAGCTGGGCCAGAGTACAGGAGACACAGGCAGGTAATGTATACATGCTTGTAGTGCCTGCAAATTATATATTATATATATATTCTCTTGTTTTTTTGACACTGACATATGTCAGTGCACTTTCTAGTATAGACTGCAGTGGGAGTGTCTAAAGACTCTGGGAGGCATACGAATACACAATGAGCGAGAGAGGGAAAACAAGAGTAAGGGAGGAAATGATATAATTAATTAGCTTCATTCAAAGGTAAGCAATATGAAAACTGCCTAGAATAGGATGCTCAGCTTTTCCTTTATAAAATACACAGGAATCATTACGTGGACAGTGCAATACATTGGTTATGCAAGTAGAACTAGTATTTATCTACTTATATATGTAAAATAGAAAAAAATCTGCATTATTGCGCCTACTAAAAAATGCAGCGGGGTCTGGATTGTGGGTTTCCCAAATGCCCAAATGATAAAGCACAATATATAGTAATAATCCAGACAGCGCCAAAAAGAGCCTTAAAATCAATTAGATTTATTAACCACTTAAGCCCTCAGTCGTTTTCACTTTATGCATCCGAGCAATGTTCACCTCCCATTCATTAGCATATAACTTTATCACTACTTATCACAATGAACTGATCTATATCTTGTTTTTTCCGCCACCAATTAGGCTTTCTTTGGGGGGTACATTTTGCTAAGAGCCACTTTACTGTAAATGCATTTTAGCAGGAAGAATAATAAAAAAACGGAAAAAAAATAATTTCTCAGTTTTCGGCCATTATAGTTTTAAAATAATACATGCCTCCATAATTAAAACCCACGTATTGTATTTGCCCATCTGTCCCGGTTATTTCACCGTTTAAATTATGTCCCGATCACAATGTATGGCGACAATATTTTATTTGGAAATAGAAGAGCATTTTTTCCGTTTTGCATCCATCACTATTTACAAGCTTATAACAAAAAAAAAAAAAATAGAAATATTTAATCTTTACATAGATATTTAAAAAGTTTAGACCCTTAGGTAAATATTTATGTGTTTTTTATTGTAATGTTTTTTTTTTTTTTTAATTAAACATTTTATGTGTGTATTTTTGGGAGGGTGGTATGTAAATGGTGTTCGATTTAGGGAAATGTATGTCTATTTTTTTTTTTTTTTTACTTTCAGTTGTAGTTTTACTTTTTGGCCACAAGATGGCAACCTTGAGTTTGTTTACATTGCGTCACTCTAAGCGTACAATGTACGCTTAGAGGGACATAGGATTCAGAAAATGCGAAGCTTCCGAGAGAAGCTATCGCTTTTTCGGCAGGGGAGAGGAATCAGTGATCGGGCACCATAGCCCGATTCACTGATTTCTGGGCTACCGAATCCGCGGCCAGGAGCAAGCGTGCACGCGCGCGATCGGCTGCGGGAGCGTGCATGTCCTCCTTGACGTTTAAATACGTCAAGGAGGACTAAGTGGTTAAGAACACTCACAATAGTGACTGTAATGCTGGGAATACACGGTTCGTTTATGCGTCGGAATCGAGCAGCTGGCTCGATACTGGCGCGTCACCGCTCATTCCAGCGGGCGTGTAGATCGATTCCCGCTCGTCTCCGCGGGCATTTACTAATCTTTCGTGCGTTTCTTCTTTTGTTCTCCCCGCCGGTATCGAGCGCGGAATCGATCCAGCGAGGTATCGGAAATCATCAGCGGCTCAATTGATAATTTCAAACGAAGTGTGTATTCCCAGCATTACACTGTAATGTGCTCTAGGGTCACCAATCTTGTGAGATGACATAAATCCTACTGCAGTAGTAAAAATGGCCGATAATTATAAAATCCTAAGAATAAGAATTATAAAAATGTGCAGTTGCACAGTGCAAAATGGATTGGAGATAATACTTTGATAGATGGAACTGACAGATCCTTTCTATTAAGGCAGTGATTGATCCCTGATTGATTTCACAGTTGCACAAGACAAGTTATAATCAAATGATGTATATTCCTATGCATTAGATCCAGTGGTAGTTTGAATGTGACTCCAGAACTGGAAATTTATATGCTAATAGATTTAAGTAGTATGGAATACTCACAATCCTTCATATAGTTATATACAAAAGGATCCGCAAACCAAACAGTGGTAGAAAATTGCTGGTATTCTTTATTCAGGAATTCCACATGGCAGATGCAATAAAATCACAAGGTTCAACTGACGCGTGTCGGGCTTACAATCTGCCCTTAGTCATAGTTAAAGGTGAACCTGCAAGAGGAGGGCTTTATGTAGGTGGGAGGAAAGAAAACTCCACCCTATACCTCAACCAGCCCTCGCCTTAAAGGGAACATTCTCCTACTTCCGGTAGATTGCGTCAAAGTATGCCTCACGGAAGTTCGGGCGTTTCACTGTGGTTGTCGTCCATGTGTACACCAAAATATGTACGCATAGTCAGGGAGACAGCCACTAGATGGAGCTAAAACGGCAAAAGGGAGCAGGATAGCAAATGGCAACGCCTGAAAGCATACAGATGAGTGGAAACTCCATCTGCTGCAGCCAGCCATATGCTAAACTTATACAGGGAGTGCAGAATTATTAGGCAAATGAGTATTTTGACCACATCATCCTCTTTATGCATGTTGTCTTACTCCAAGCTGTGTAGGCTCGAAAGCCTACTACCAATTAAGCATATTAGGTGATGTGCATCTCTGTAATGAGAAGGGGTGTGGTCTAATGACATCAACACCCTATATCAGGTGTGCATAATTATTAGGCAACTTCCTTTCCTTTGGCAAAATGGGTCAAAAGGACTTGACAGGCTCAGAAAAGTAAAAAATAGTGAGATATCTTGCAGAGGGATGCAGCACTCTTAAAGGAGTACTGTAGGGGGGTTGGGGAAAATGAGTTGAACTTACTCGGGGCTTCTAATGGTCCCACGCAGACATCCTGTGCCCGCGCAACCACTCACCGATGCTCCGGCCCCGCCTCTGGTTCACCTCTGGAATTTCAGACTTGAAAGTCTGAAAACCACTGCGCCTGTGTTGCCGTGTCCTCGCTCCCGCTGATGGCACCAGGAGCGTACTGCCCAAGCACAGACCATACTGGGCCTGCGCAGTACGCACCGCGTGACATCAGTGGGAGCGAGGACACGGCAACACAGGCGCAGTGGTTTTCAGACTTTAAAGTCTGAAATTCCAGAAGTGAACCGGAGTCGGGGCCGGAGCATCGGTGAGTGGCTGCGCGGGCACAGGATGTCTGGGGGGGACCATTAGAAACCCTGGGTAAGTTCAACTAATTATCCCCCGACCCCCCTACAGTATTCCTTTAAAATTGAAAAGCTTCTGAAGCGTGATCATCGAACAATCAAGCGTTTCATTCAAAATAGTCAACAGGGTCACAAGAAGCGTGTGGAAAAACCAAGGCGCAAAATAAGTGCTCATGAACTGAGAAAAGTCAAGCGTGCAGCTGTCAAGATGCCACTTGCCACCAGTTTGGCCATATTTCAGAGCTGCAACATCACTGGAGTGACCAAAAGCAAAAGGTGTGCAATACTCAGAGACATGGCCAAGGTAAGAAAGGCTGAAAGACGACCACCACTGAACAAGACACACAAGCTGAAACGTCAAGACTGGGCCAAGAAATACCTTAAGACTGATTTTTCTAAGGTTTTATGGACTGATGAAATGAGAGTGAGTCTTGATGGGCCAGATGGATGGGCCCGTGGCTGGATTGGTAAAGGGCAGAGAGCTCCAGTCCGACTCAGACGCCAGCAAGGTGGAGTACTGGTTTGGGCTGGTATCATCAAAGATGAGCTTGTGGGGCCTTTTCGGGTTGAGGATGGAGTCAAGCTCAACTCCCAGTCCTACTGCCAGTTTCTGGAAGACACCTTCTTCAAGCAGTGGTACAGGAAAAAGTCTGCATCCTTCAAGAAAAACATGATTTTCATGCAGGACAATGCTCCATCACACGCGTCAAAGTACTCCACAGCATGGCTGGCAAGAAAGGTGTAACGATCGGTGAAGCACAGAGAGGATCTGATTACCGGTGATCTGCAGTATCACCGGGAATACAGATGTATACCAGATTATAAGTGATCTGCAGCATCACCGATAATCCGATATACCAGCTAACCTCTGTTCACCTGAGTAGAGTGTAGTGTTTGGTGTAACAGTAAGACTTCGAGGACTAGGCCTCAGTGCAGAGGGGAGTACTGCACGGATTCCTTCCGAAGACCTGGACTCTCCTAGACGGGAGGAGTCAGGCTGAGAGTAGGAAGGACTGTTCTGCAAGTGACACTCAGGAGGAAGTGTCACTAACAGGACGAGGAACCGCCTCCAATAGTAAGGTCGGTTCTCGAGGTCGGACAAGCCAGGTCGTAAACACACGGACAGATAAAGTACAGATACAGTAGGCAGAGGCGGAGTCTAGGTACAGGCAGGGTTGGGCAACAGGTATCGGAAATATCGAGGTACAAGATCAGGAGGCAGAAACAGAGTCTAAGGACTAGCCGGGGTTCGGCAACAGAGTATCAGAAAGGCAAGGTACACGATCAGAGTTCAGGAGGATAGTCAAACAGGCAAAGGGTCATAACAGATAATCACAATCAAACTAGTACTTTAAGCTATCAACAGAATCTAGCTTAGTGTAGGATTACAGCTCCAGCTGGTCCCGGCACACTAACGGATCTGACTACAGGTCTGAGTGCTCCCACGTATGTGTTTGCAACGCCAGACAACCAGCAACTGAATAAGCAGCAGAATATATAGTTGCTGGACTCTGCTGCCCCGCCCGAACCATTCAGCCAATCATGAGTCCTGCAGGAATCAGCTGACCTTCCTGATCAGCTGACACTTCCTCTGCAGGTATAAAGGTCCTGAATTCAGGCCCGCGCGAGCATAGCTCTCCATCTGCCTAGGTGCACTCGCGCGTGTCACTCTGAATCTTGGTGGACTATCAGTCCCAGCCACACCAGTACTGTCTTGCAATGTATCCAGTTCCAATGCGGATTCCGCCACTCCCAATGCGGATTCCGCCGCTCTGCCTATGCGGCGGTTTTTCCGCGTTGTGACGCCATGCTGAATGCGGAAACAGCCGCCTCACCTTGAGAGACGGCGGCTTTTCCGCGTTTCTTCATAAAAGGGTATAAAAGAAGAAAAACTAATGACATGGCCTCCTTGTTCACCTGATCTGAACTCCATTGAGAACCTGTGGTCCATCATAAAATGTGAGATTTACAAGGAGGGAAAACCGTACACCTCTCTGAACAGTGTCTGGGAGGCTGTGGTTGCTGCTGCACGCAATGTTGATGGTGAACAGATCAAAACACTGACAGAATCCATGGATGGCAGGCTTTTGAGTGTCCTTGCAAAGAAAGGTGGCTATATTGGTCACCGATTTGTTTTTGAATGCCAGAAATGTATATTTGTGAATGTTGAGATGTTATATTGGTTTCACTGGTAAAAATAAATAATTGAAATGGGTATATATTTTTTTTTGTTAAGTTGCCTAATAATTATGCACAGTAATAGTCACATGCACACACAGATATCCCCCTAAAATAGCTAAAACTAAAAACAAACTAAAAAACTACTTTCAAAAATATTCAGCTTTGATATTAATGAGTTTTTTGGGTTCATTGAGAACATGGTTGTTCAATAATAAAATTATTCCTCAAAAATACAACTTACCTAATAATTCTGCACTCCCTGTACTCTGGAAAAAGAGAAATCTTGTTTAAAAACATGAACCGTCCATTACAAGAAATTCTTGTTTTAGGTCCTTGAAGGGGAAAGAAAGGCGGAAAATGGGGGGAGATTAACCATTAAAGGGGAAGAATTCACTATATAGGGGGAGTAATAGTACAAAACTTATTGTCATTTTCTGCAAAATCTTGCTATTCTACTCCCTTTCTATGCTTTTAGTGGAAATCACCCCATCCTCAACTCACTTCAGATCACCTTCTGTTTAAAAAGACCAAACTGTTAAAAACAAATATAAGATACTGTACATATGGACAGAAAAAAAACTCAATGATGTACACACAGTCATGAGTAAATGGCAAGAAAAAAAGAGAGAGCATCAAGCCCTAATAGGTTATTTTATAACTAGTTACTGGACTCAATAGGTAGAAGTCCTGGTTAGTATAGAAGTCAGTTAATTAGGGATCCAGGAAACAGGCCATATCTACATAGTCATTAAGACCTAAAGCCCCCATGGCATCCGATTTCACTATCCACCTGGTTTCTTTCCTTAGGATTAGTCTCTCCCCATCTCCTCCTGTGGATGGCAGGGGGACTTGTTCCAACCCTGCGAACTTAAAGGGATACTGTAGGGGGGTCGGGGGAAAATGAGTTGAACTTACCCGGGGCGTCTAATGGTCCCCCGCAGACATCCTGTGCCTGCGCAGCCACTCACCGATGCTCCGGCCCCGCCTCCAGTTCACTTCTGGAATTTCTGACTTTAAAGTCAGAAAACCACTGCGCCTGCGTTGCCATGTCCTCACTCCCACTGATGTCACCCGGTGCGTACTGCGCAGGACAGTATGGTCTGTGCTTGGGCAGTACGCTCCTGGTGCCATCAGCGGGAGCGAGGACACGGCAACACAGGCGCAGTGGTTTTCAGACTTTCAAGTCTGAAATTCCAGAGGTGAACCAGAGGCGGGGCCGGAGCATCGGTGAGTGGTTGCGCGGGCACAGGATGTCTGCGTGGGACCATTAGAAGCCCCGGGTAAGTTCAACTCATTTTCCCCAACCCCCCTACAGTACTCCTTTAAGAGTGCTGCATCCCTCTGCAAGATATCTCACTATTTTTTACTTTTCTGAGCCTGTCAAGTCCTTTTGACCCGCTGATGTCACCAGGAGTGTACTGTGCAGACACAGACCATACTGGGCCTGCGCTGTGCGCTCTTGGTGACATCAGCGGGATCGAGGACACGGCAACGCAGGCGCAGTGGTTTTCTGACTTTAAAGTCAGAAATTCCATAAGTGAACGGGAGGCGGGGCCGGAGCATCGGTGAGTGGCTGCGCCAACACAGGATGTCTGCGGGGGACCATTAGAAGCCCCAGGTAAGTTCAACTAATTTTCCCCCGACCCCCCTACAGTATCCCTTTAAGGCAATTCGGGTTAGACTGGTGCTACACCCTCACGTGCTCTATAAGGCGCGGGCTCCCTCTTCCTGATTATATTGATCTTACATGATCCTGTATCCTTTCTTTAAGCTTCCTGGTGGTCATACCTATATAAAATCTAAGGCATGGACACCAGATAATATAAACAACAAACTTTGTCTGGCAGGTAATCAGCGTTCTGGATTTATTTTCTACAGGGCCCACTTTTAAAGCTAATGGGAACCCATATTTAAATTAAAAAAGTCAGATACTCACCTACGGAGAGGGAAGACTCGGTCCAAATGAGCCTTCCCTCTCCTCTTCCGGTGCCCCCTGTGCTGCGCTGGCTTCCCCGTTCACATCCCCCGCCGAGGGGACTTCAGAAGTCTTCGGGAGCCGAGTCCTCCCGAAGACAGGCGGCTCCATACTGCGCACGAACATCATAGCGTGCGCAGTGTAGAGCGGCCCGTCTTCGGAAGCACTCAGGCTCCCGAAGCATTTCCGAAGCCTCCCTGCAGCCAGGAAACAGCGGTATTTGACCAAAACAGTCGAATACCGCTACGGGGGAGCCAGCGCAAAAGCGGGGACCGGGAGAGGAGATGCTCTATGTGACCCAGAGCCTCCCTCTCCTTAGGGGAGTATCTGACTTTTTTAAATATGGGTTCCCATTCACTTTAAATTGTTTCCTTGCTGCATTAACGGACAAACTGAACAGCGTCCACACTTCCGATTCCCCTTCGGTCGGTAACTTTCTAACCAGTTACTTGGTCTTGGGGACTTATACTCACTACACATAACCTTGTTACCTATGGTGGGTGCCCTTTTAAATGTAACTAGGGGTGGCTTTTTATAAATTTCTCCTAAGATTGGGTCCCTTTTGATTGTTTTCCAGTTCTTCACGATACTTTTTTTGATGTCTTTGTCTATTGGGGTATATTAAAAGGTGAAGGTCAATCTTTCTTCACCTTGATTAGGTGTCTCTTTTACTCAGTTCTTTCTTCTAACTAACACCTTTCTGTTCTTCTCACTTGCCCTCACTCTAGCAATATCCAATTCCTTCTGGTTGCAACCTCTTTTTTGAAGATCTACTGTAAGATCCTCAGCTTGACGTAGGAAATCGTCATACTCTGTATTGTTCCTCAACCTCAAAAATTGACCGTACGGCAGGGACTTGAACACATGGTCTGGATGGTAGCTGTTACAGTGTAAAAGGGAGTTTCCAGATGTTTTTTTGTAGCCTTTTGAGATTAAATTCCCTCCTTGGATTTTCAAAACTAGGTCCAGGTATGTCACCTGGTCATAGCTAAACTCATAGGTAAATTTCATGTTATTTTTCCCATCATTCAGATCTAAGAAATCCTCAAAATCTTCTTTAGTCCCGGTCCAGACCACCAGGACATCATCCACAAATCTGGACCATCTCCCGAGGCAACCGCCATGGGGAACATCAGAGCTGTACATGTATTGGTGCTCCCACCATGGCAGAAACAAATTGGCATACGTGCACGACTTTATCGCGATGTGGGATTCTATTATAAAGGCTCACCACGTCAATAGTGACTAGGGCATCACCTTCGTGCCAAGGAACCAGGGCTGTGGAGTCGGTACAAAAATCCACCGACTCCTCAGTTTAGGATTCCAATCACCGACTCAGACTCCTATTATTTGCATCTTACAATCTTGTTGATTGAAAGTATGTAACATGAAATTTGTCTCTTAACTGCCAATGCTTAGGAATTTTAAAAAGACAACTGAAGTGAGAAGGCTATGGAGACTGCCATATTTATTCCCTTTAGTCATAGACTAAAACTAGTCCTTGGTAGTGATGGGCCGAACCGTTCGCCTGGCGAACCTCTCTGGGCCTCTTACTACTTCCGGGTCACAATGACCCGGAGTAGTTCGCCTGCGCTGCCTGGCGGAGCACGTCCTAGATCGCGCTCCTGTTGCCGGGCACTCTGCCATTGCGACCCGGAAGTAGTAAGAGGCCCATGGATTTAGAGATGTTCGCCGTCGAACGGTTCGGGAACCGTTCGCCACATCTCTAGTCCTTGGTAAGAGTACTTTTAAAAGGTACAGACCGGAACAAAGAACATCTATCAGGCCCTAGGCAATGTAACTGTGGGTACATGTAAGAGTGATGTGCAGGTACTCTGCAGGGGAATGAGGGGATTCTTCCTCTGTTACACATTCTTCATGAACAACCGGAACCAGGTTTATGGGTGATAGACAACACCTCTGTGTTCAATGTGCACAACATTCTCAGTGGATTCTCTGCAGCTCTGTGGGGAGTGCATATGTGGAGTATACTACTGTGTAACAAAGTAAACCTGAGACAGATGAAATTAAAATGTTATACATACCTGGGGCTTCCTCCAGCCCCCTTCAGGCTATTCAGTCCCTCGCTGTCCTCCTCCACCACCTGGATCTTCTGCTACGAGTCCAGGTACTTGAGCCAGTCTGGCATAGTGTGCATGCACACACTCCGCCGCTGGGAGCTTACTACACCTGCGCAGCACTATTGCGCAGGTGCAGAACGCTCCTGGCTGTGGAAGCGGCATGCGGCCGGACTGCGCTGACTGGCTGAATTACCAGGACTCATAGCAGAAGATCCAGGGGGTGGAGGGGGACAGCGAGGGACTGATTAGCCAGAAGGGGGCTGGAGGAAGCCCCAGGTATGTATAACACTTTTCTTTTCATCCTTCTCAAGTACCATTTAATTCGTAGTCACCAAACCAAATTTTAACAACATATCAAATTATTTGATTTCATCAGCAATCAAATCAACTGTACTGCCGCAGTTGATTTATGTACATTTGCATAGATCAGAATCAACGCAGAATTATTTCCATCTCATTGACCATCTCAATTAGTGACACGGCTATGCATCAGGCTTTATATTTACAGCATAGATGTTATTTAGTATATATAAGAGATTCCTGTGTACACATCATATATACAGTCACAATCAGATGTGTATATCTGACTTTAAAAATACAGGGACTGCTTTATTGATGCAGCACAAGTAACTAATTTTGATTGATTTCATTTTTGTGGACTAAGCACAACTATTACTGTATGTATAATTTATAATGACTTATCTGAGAAATAGAACATTTTATCATATTTTCTATTTTAATTACAGTTTAAATTCATTAGGAGTCGGAGCATTTTTTCCCGACTCCGACTCCAGGCACCCAAAATTGCCGCGACTCCGACTCCACAGCCCTGCAAGGAACACCTTCGATGCTGCTAAGCAGGTCCAGCGTATCCTGAAGGTAGGATGGCACCTGTCCTAGCAAAGGCCTCAGGAGTTGATTCAGATAGTTATACAGCCTCTCGGTAAGGGAACCCATGCCGGACACTATCGGACGTCCCGATGATCTGTCCCGGGACTTGTGGATCTTGGGCAAGTGGTACCATATCGGTTTTATCGGGAATTCTGGTAGTAAATCTTCTGCCATTTTATGTTTCAGGTATCCACTTTCCACTCCCTTCCTTAGGAGAGATTGCATTGCTCTCATACTTTATGGTTGAGTTCTCACTCAACGGTTTATAGACCTCTGTCACTTAATTGGCATAGTGATTCTTCATTACACTGTTCAGATGTCATCACCACTAAGGCTCCGCCCTTATCGGCTTTCCTAAGTATCAGGTCTGATCTTCCCTATAGCCACTGAATTGCTTTTTGTTCTTCTTTATCCAGGTTTGGTTTGACCTTTTTGTATCTTAACGCTTTCAGATCATCTTCCACTTGCATTTGAAAGATATCTGTTGCAGAACCCTGTTGGTGGGAGCACCAATACGTGTACGGCTCTGATGTTCCCCATGGCGGTTGCCTCGGGACATGGTCCAGATTCGTGGATGATGTCCTGGTGGTTTGGACCGGGACTAAAGATTTTGAGGAATTCTTTGATGGGAAAAATAACATGACATGTACCTTTAGTTTAGCTATGACCAGGTGACATACCTTGGCCTAGTTTTTAAAATGCAAGGAGGGAATTTAATCTCAAAAGGCTACAACAAAACATTATCTGTAAACTCCCTTTTACACCGTAACAGCTACCAATCAGACCATGTGTTCAAGTCCCTGTCGTAAGGTGAATTTTTGAGGTTGAGGAGGAACAACACAGAATAGGACGATTTCCTACGTCAAGCTGAGGATCTTACAGTAGATCTACAAAAAAAGAGGTTACAACCAGAAGGAATTGGATATTGCTAGAGTGAGGGCAAGTGAGAAGAACAGAAAGGAGTTAGTTAGAAGAAAGAACAGAGTGAAATAAACTCCTAATCAAGGTGAAGAAAGATTGACCTTCACTTTTCAATATACCCCAATGGCCAAAGACATAAAAAAAAAAAAAAAAGTATCATGAAGAACTGGAAAACAATCAAGAGGTACCCAATCTTAGGAGACATTTATAAAAAGCCACCCCTAGTTACATTTAAAAGGGCACCCTCCATAGGTAACAAGGTTATGAGTAGTGAGTATAAGTCCCCCAGACCAAGTAACTGGTTAGAAAGTTACCAACCGAAGGGGAATCGGAAGTGTGGACGCTGTACAGTTTGTCCGGTAATGCAGCAAGGAAACCGATAAAGCCCAGTCTATACGGAGCGATGTGTCTTATCAATCGAGCGGCTCAATTGATAAGATCCGTCAGGTCCGATCTCGCCGCCGCCGATTCCCTGCTCGTTCCCCACGAGCGGACAATGGCAGGGAATCGAGCGCAAGATAAGCGGCGCCGGCGGGGATCGAATCCGACGCATGCGAGCGGGGACGCGCAGGGATGCGGCAGAGGCGATCCAGCGGCTAATCGAGCCGCCGGATCGCTCTTTGTAGATTCAGCATAAAAGTGGGCCCTGTAGAAAATAAATCCAGAACACTGATTACCTGCCAGACAAAGTTTGTGGTTAATATTATCTGGTGTCCATGCCATAGATTTTATATAGGTATGACCACCAGGAAGCTTAAAGAAAGGATACAGGATCATGTAAGATCAATATAATCAGGAAGAGGGAGCCCGCACCTTATAGAGCACGTGAGGGTGGAGCACCAGACTAACCCGAATTGCCTTAAGTTCGCAGGGTTGGAACAAGTCCTCCTGCCATCCAGGGGAGGAGATAGGGAGAGACTACTCCTAAGGAAAGAAACCAGGTGGATAGTGAAATCGGATGCCATGGGGGCTTTAGGTCTTAATGACTATGTAGATATGGCCCGTTTCCTGGATCCCTAATTAACTGACCTCTATACTAACTGGGACTTCTACCTATTGAGTCAAGTAACTAGTTCTAAAATAACCTATTAGTGCTTGATACTCTTTTTTTCTTACCATTTACTCATGGCTGTGTGTGCATCATTGAGTTTTTTCTGTCCATATATATCTTGTATTTGTTTTTAGCAGTTTGGGCTTTTTTAAACAGAAGGTGGTCTGAAGCGAGTTGAGGATGGGGTGTGTTCCACTAAAAGCATAGAAAGGGAGTAGAATAGCAAGTTTTTGCAGAAAATGACAATGAGTTTTGTACTATTACTGCCCCTATATAATGAATTCTTCCCCTTTAATGGATAATCCTTCTCCCCCCCCCCCCCCCCCCCCCTCAGTTTCTCCCTTTCTTTCCCCTTCAATGATCTAAAAGAAGCATTTCTTGTAATGGTCGGTTGCATGTTTTGAAACAAAATTTCTCTTTTTCCAGAGTATAGGTTTAGCATATGGCTGGCTGCAGCAGATGGATTTTCCACTCATCTGTATGCATTCAGCCGTTGCCATTTGCTATCCTGCTCCCTTTTGCCACTCTAGCTCCATCTAGTGGCTGTCTCCCTGACTACGCGTACATATTTTGGTGTGCGCATGGACAACAACCACAGTGGAACACCCGAACTTCCGGGAGGTGTACTTTATGACGCAATCTACCAAAAGTAGGAGGGCGGGCAACGGGCAGCCACACGCCGTGATCTATGGGATTATTCCCTTATATAAACAGACAGCGCTGACTAATCGGCGTGCGCAGGGCCTCAGAAAACGCTCATTTGATCGAAACGTGCGTCTGGCAATCCATCGCTCCCACTTCACCCCACAGACTGCAGGATCCGGTAGGAATCTTTGCTAAAGCTGGACTTTTTAACTATTGTTATACAGCCGGTTCTAATAAAGCTGTGATTTTTATGCAAGGAGCTGCAAGTGCCAATCTGATCATTTCCTTACTGCTACCTGAAAATAAAACAAATAAGTGACTCAATCTCCTCCACTGTTGTGTTCTCTGTAGATATGTAATAATTGGTTGACTTACATCTAGATCGGCTAACTTTATCTATCATTCTTGGGATCTGTGGAAAAGGATGGTAAGACTATCTCCTGAACTCTGTGGAAAGGTGTGGCTACCTTTGGTAAATATGTCTGGTCTGAAGAATATTCGGTCTGGGTGAATGACCATATAAGGATTCTTTATGGATAAGGCCTGTATATCCCCCACCCTTCTTGCCGTAGTGAAGGCTACTAGGGAAGCGACCTTTAACGTTAACATCTTAATAGGAATTTCATCTGTCAGTTGAAAAGCGTCTGACATAAGAAAATCAAGCACTAGTGACAGGTCCCAGGGAGGAACTACCTTAATTGGAACAGATTGGGATCTGGCTACTGCTTTCAGAAAATTCTTTATCTGCAACTCAACGGATAACTGCCTGTTCAAAAAAACACCTGGACTCTAAAGGCTCATACACACATCAGACCATAGTCTTTGGAAAATGAAAGATCACAGACCAATTTTACCCCCTTCCATGTAGTATGAGAGCCATACCTACACAGTCTATTCTATGGAGCTGAACTCCCCATCAGACAGAAATCTTTGCAAGATGCTGCACACAAAGATGCTGTAGACATTCAAAAGATCAGTATCTGCAAAAGATCTGTTCCTGCAAAAGATCCTTTCCTGCAAAATGCATTCATAGTCTATGATATCTGCAGATCCTCATACACACCTTGTTTAACAGACATTCATCTGCAGATCAGATCCACCAGGATGGATTTTCAGATCTGCAGATGATTGTCTGATCTGCAGATGAATGTCAGTTAAACAAGATGTGTATGATGATCTGCAGATCTCATAGACTATGAATGCAATTTGCAGGAACAGATCTTTGGCAGGAACAGATCTTTGGCAGATACTGATCTTTTGTGTCTGTACAGCATCTGTGTGTGCAGCATCTTGCAAAGATTTTTATCTGATGGGGAGTTCAGCTCCATAGAAAATACTGAAGGTATGGCTCTCATACTACATGAAGGATGGTAAGATTGGTCTGTGATTTTTCATTTTCCAAAGACTATGGTCTGATGTGTGTATGAGCCTTAAGAGTGCTAACTGCCAACCCCATGTCCACACTGTCCTGTAAAAATTCCAAAATAAAGATCCACCAGGATGGATTTTCAGATATGCATATAAGTGTCTGTTAAACAAGGTGTGTATGAGGATCTGCAGATATCAGACTATGAATGCATTTTGCAGGAACCGATCTTTTGCAGATACTGATCTTTTGAATGTGTACAGCATCTTTATGTGCAGCATCTTGCAAAGATTTTTATCTGATGGGGAGTTCAGCTTAACCCCCTTGGCGGTATGAAAAATACCGCCAGGGGGAAGCGCAACAGTTTTTTTTAATTTTTTTTTTTTTTTTATCATGTAGCGAGCCGAGGGCTCGCTACATGATAGCCGCTGCTCAGCGGCATCCCCCCAGCCCCGCCGATCGCCTCCGGCGATAGGCGATCAGGAAATCCCGTTCAAAGAACGGGATTTCCTGGAGGGCTTCCCCCGTCGCCATGGCGACGGGGCGGGATGACGTCAGCGACGTCGGGACGTCATTGGGAGACCCGATCCACCCCTCGGCGCTGCCTGGCACTGATTGGCCAGGCAGCGCTCGGGGTCTGGGGGGGGGGGGGGGGGGCCGCGCGCCGCACCGGATAGCGGCGATCGGGCGCGCGGCGGCGGCGATCGGGGTGCTGGCGCAGCTAGCAAAGTGCTAGCTGCGTCCAGCAAAAAAAAAATTAAGGAAATCGGCCCAGCAGGGCCTGAGCGGCACCCTCCGGCGGCTTACCCCGTGTCACACACGGGGTTACCGCTAAGGAGGTTAATAGAATAGACTGTGTAGAGTAAGCTCTCATACTACATGGAAGGTGGTAAAATTGGTCTAAGATCTTTCATTTATCTTTTAAGTGTGTACACACCATAAAAGTATTTGCCAAACAACAACTCGCCTTGGAATTCCATGGCGCACAAACAGTGCTTAGATGAGACATAGCCCTCCCAAGAATTTAACCATATGGCTCAGCTAGAGGAATTGATCAGAGCGGTTGTTTTGGCCACAGATCTTAATGACTCTGTGGCCCCATCTGCCAAGAAGACTACCGTCTGACATAACTGGTAGGGATTCCAGTATCTTTTCCTGTGGTGTGCCTGCTAAAAGATGGGCCTTTAACCCTCGCATACACTTCTCTATATTATGGTTAAGGCAGATAGCTGCAATAGCCAGTTTAAAAGCAAACGCAGCTGCCTGCCACGCCCTCTTCAGGAGAATCACTGCCTTTCGGTCCATAGGATTCTTTAAACTACCCTCATCTTCAAAAGATAAATCAGCTGACAGATTATTGCGCTAACCGTGCATCTAGTCTAGGACAATGACCATAAATCCCGATTCTCTTGTTTAAACGGAAACTTCCTTTTAAACGATCTCAGAATGAATAACCTTTTCTCAGGCTGTTTCCACTTAGAAGATAACACTTAATGGATCTATGCACAAGAAAAGTTCTGCTACCCAAGTCTTCTAGATATATATCATCCTGAGCAGATGCAGAAGGAGCAGCTTCCTGAATCTGCTTAGAATCGTACACTGCTTTTAAAAGTTCTGCAGTGTATTCCACACTAAAGAGATATCTGGATGTTCTGGCTATGGACTTATCCTGGGAATCTGAGACTTTAGCCTCCCCCTCCTCAAACGATTCCTCAGATACATCCTCTATAGATTCATGAGGAGAATCAAGTTCTATAGGGCCCAAAATAGGAGTCAAAGCCTGAATGGCATGCAACTGTTCCTGCTGTGTCTGTGCCTGCGTCTAAGACGTTTGAGGCTGTTCCACAGTCTGAACTTGGGTCTGTACTGCCATTGGAACTGTCTGAGAACCTCCCTGTTGTGTAGGTTGAGGTTGTTGAGACTGAGCCTGCATCTGTACCTGAACCTGAGGCTGAGTGGGAAAGGCTGCATGAAAGGCTGTAAAGGTAGTAGTTAACTCCCACTTCATGGACTTCATTAAGTCCACCATAACCACATTTGTATCCGAACTAGACTCCCCTTATGTCTGCATCTATCACATGTGGACCTAGTGCAAGTAGTTGGCAAAACCTCCCCACATTTAGCACAATTTTTTGTTTTCTGGGTTGACTTTGTTCTCTGCAGAAGACAAAACACAAATATAGAAATACACAAGCATTAGTCTTAACCTCCTCATACCACTAATAGTCAGCTTAGGGGGAGACCGGGATAGACAAGCGGTACCTGTGACTGCACCATCGCTGGCTCTGCTGTTGCAGGTGGCCTGTAGCTATCCGCGGTTGAGGATTTAGTGCCCTCCATGCCGCACTGACAGCGTCTCAGCGTTGCTTGTGCGCTCTGCAGCTTAAACCGCCGCTCTTCTGGCTGCCAGCGCAGCCCCCAGAGGTCAAAGAAGACCTTCCTGTCGCAGTATCCAATAGACGCCCTCGGTGGGCAGAGCTACGTGCCGATTCTGTCCCGCCTCCATCTTTCGGGGAACACAATCAGCGGCATACACGTGGTCTACCCTTACTGGGAAGATGGCGGGCAAGAGGTGGCCATGAGGGAGGAGACCGCAAACTCGCTCCTGCGCCCGCTGCATCGACAGGTAGCGTTTCTGGGCGAATAGATGTGCCCCCCATCTGCTCAGCACACCAGGCAGGACCTGCTCCCTCATGAGGTAAACGTCACAACATTTACTGTATAGGTGCCACCAAGCTGCCCTATAGGCAAAAAAAACTAGAAATCTGCACCACAGGAGAGTGGAAACAATAAAAGAACTGAATGAGGAGGTGACTCAAGGGGAGCTGTTCTGGAGGATGATGGGAGAAAGCTAGAATTCAAGACTGATAGAACATTTTAGAATTGTACATGGAGGGGGATCCTAAATACTTGTCCTTTGCTGGCCTTGAGCATGTACCAGTCCCACCAAGAGGTGGAGATAGAGAATGTTTACGTCCGAGGAGAGAATTGGATAATTAAAACAGAAGCAATGGTGCCGTTACGGTTGAACGATTATGTAAACGTTCTGTTTTTTGGAGTGTTAGTTAAGAACTGTTAATTCTTAAAAATAGCTTAGCGGAAAATAATTCTTTGTTAAGTGAAGTCATTGGAGTAATTTCTATGACTTTTCCCTCTCTCTCTTTCCCTCCTCCTGTTTCTTAGCTCCATTCACTCTTCTTCTGAGGTCCCTGGTTTTCTCTCCTTTTACATGGCTCCCTTATTTTTACTCTACCCTATGTTTATAACTACTAAGACTATATTTAGTCTCCTCCCTCTTTTCCTAATCTATGCTGTTACAATAACTCCTGATAAGAGCTTTTTGTGTATACAAGGTTGATTGCTCAGTAATACATGAATCCTTTATATTGTTTTTAACATAGTGGTTTGGATAGTAATATATTATATAAGGGGTGGGGTAGTATTTAAAATGTGTTACATTTAATGTATGACATATACTTAACGAGACACTAAAGCGAAATAAATTAATAATGATTTGTATGTGTAGTACCAAATAAAACATTAGGAGCAGAGACATAAGTCTAATGTTTCCAGTACAGGAAGAGTTAAGAAAATTCAGTTATCTTGCAAAAGAGCCATTGAGCTTCACGACTTTCAAAGTCACAGAGAGCTCTGTCTTCTGAAGCTTATTATCTCAAGTAAATGTATTTTCTTTTTCTCTGCAGAGAAGGGTTTAAAAGTTCACTTGCCTGCTCTGTAAAATCATTTAGAATGCTGAATAGTGTGTAAACTGCAAATATTAGAGAATGATGCAATGTTATAAACAAAACTGTATAACTGAAAATAAAAATGTAAGATTTTATTTGCTACTTATGTTCTAGTAATTATCCATACTACACAACCAATTCCCTATAATCAATTTTTTTTTCGCTTCAGTGTCTCTTAAAAACTTAATTTTTTTTTTATCCCCTTTTCATCTATTCATTAGATTGCAGTTCCAGACAAAACCACAAGATGGAGATGAGGCATTTTTTGGCCCAAACAGCCCATGTCTGAATATGGTAGGTCTGTTTTTATAACAAGTCTCATGCAATGTTACTAGTATGGAAAGCGATGTTTGAAATAAAACGGTTTTAAAAGTAACGAAGAGTAGTGCCAGACTCTACTATTTACCTGCACACTGATTACTAATATCTTCAGGCTCTTTATGTCTTGAAGCACACTCTGATATCTGCATCTATTAAACGATAACCATAGTTGCAGAACCCCCTGATTCACCTTTTTGACTTATGTGTTGCATTATAGCTACAATCAAATCAGAATAGCGCCATACTGCAGTGCCAGTTGTCTTTCTTTTTTCTATCCCTATATTTGCACGCTTGGTTAGAATCATTAAGTAACATAACGAGATTCAGTCCTCATACATACAATCGGTTGCATACCATTCACATTGAATCAATATATGATATTGCATTATAAAAGTTCTTTCCTCAGAATGTTCTGACACTACTGCATAAGGTCTTAGCATTTATGTCTGCTCCTCCTAGCTCCTTTTTATTGCCTGATGAAGTGGGATGTTGCCCGTGACACGCAATGCACAACTTGTAAAGTACCTTTGAATAAAGAAACTATTTTTCAGTGAATATAGAATGTTGAGTCTACTTGGGGGAGGCAAGTTCACCACTACCTCCCTATTTTATATGGCTTTTAATGATTTTATCCTGAACTGGTACCCCTGTTTCAAAATTGTTACATTTTGTGAGTCCACCCTGGGTGGAAGGGTGTTACCCCTTTTTTTCTAACTTCTATGGATAGTGAGATTCTTAATCTGCGCGCTTACACTATTACTCCCACGTGATAGAGGAAGCTTTGCGCGCGATCGGCTGTGTGTTTTGCGCGGCCGATCGCATGCAAACCTTCCTCTATCATGCGGAGTAATGGTGTACACGCACAAACCTCGGCACCAGCAGATAGATGCAGTGAGAGCAGTTATGATACTTTTGTGAATCAACCCCCCCAGTGTGACCATCCCCACCCGGCTACTTTTTCATGCCACCCGGCTGGAAAAATATTCTGGGGAGAACACTGTACTGCACTATCCGGGCTCTCTTTCTTTTATATACACCATAAGAAGCTGACTGAATCTATGTTTTGCTCACTACACTATGCATAGGCAGGATAATGGACACATCTCACACGGTTTCCTGTAGTTACTAAAATATTATTGAAGCGATTCTTCCTTTTCATGGTTACAGCATTTCCATGATAACATGTACATCACGTGATCAAGGTCAAAAACCAGGTTACTACAGGAAAATGAGGAGAAGCATGAGCAATGTCATAGCTGGCTGTAAGAGCAGGAGAGAGAGAGACACCTTTTTGGTTAGCTGCAATATTTTTTGTGCGCAACATTGAAAGGCAGAGACACCTTTTTAGTTAGCTGCAGTATTTTTTTGTGCGCAACATTGACAGGCAGGGCCTAAATATACAGAGAAGAAAGCTAATAAACTTCTCCCAACAAAAGGAGGAAAAGGTCAGCTTGGATTGTTTACCAATTTTCATCATCTTGCGCAGTTTCTCCAGGTTCCCTGTAATGAGGTAGAGGAAGGAAAGCTTATCAAAGTTCTTGGTGCGCTGGTAGCACATTTCCACTATTTGGTGGTTGCCCTGCAGTAGGGCAACCTCACCCAGCTTCTCCCAGCAGTTCTTATCATCGAGGGCTTTGGCAGCTTCAAGAGCAATCTAGTGATTGAAGGACAGAGAAACCATCACTATGGATTGCACATGATATATGAATACAATGATATTGATAGGGTAAAAATAGAAGACTTCGATAAAGTCACCAAACCTCAATGTTGCCACATTCCAGAGCCAGGCTAAACCGAGTCTTCTCATCTTTCACAAAGTGCAATGCCACCTCAGGATAACCTTTCTTCTGCAGGTAAGCAATGATGGACTGTCCAACCAGCTTGGCATTTCTCACCATGTGCAAGACCTAGGAAGAGTAAGCCATTAAGCAGCCAGCTTGTTTGTTCTGTCTGTGCCCCTCTATCACTCTGAGCTATCACAGCAGAAGTAAGTAAATATGAGCAAGTAAACATTCTGTACCTGGCAACAAGTCTAAAGGTGAATTTCTCCAATGGTGAACAAACCCACATCAAAAGAAAAGCCTAACATACTAATTTTGGCCCTTTAACCTCCCCGACGTTATGATTATTTCCAGATTTAGGATCTAAAAGCCATGCAATTTTTTCACAAGCTTTTAGACCATAAAAACAAGGGGGGGGGGGGGGGGGGAAATACCAGAGAGAGATCTGCAGCAGCTCCTGCATAAAACTCAATCTGGCATGGGATTACCGCTCTGAGCTGCGGTTTTTAATCCCGAACCTGATTTCCCGCTAAGCAGGTTAACATCCCGTAAAACGTTGCTGGCGCACCAGGGGTATAGATATGCATACATGTTTATTTAACGCTCTACTCCTGTTAATTTCCATTGTCATCCCGCCGTTCTGTGATCGGTGAATGGGAACAGCTGTTCCCAAAGCCGATCACAGTGCCCGATGAAAAAAACCTAGCGTCAGCAAGACGCCGGTATTCATTCACAAAGAGAAAGTAACACAGATACACAAAACACTTCCTGTGTACTGTACACAGTACACAGGAATTAAGTGTGGTGACATCTTGTGACCAAAAAGTAAAAATACACCCACATGCACTATTATATATAGATTTTACCCCTTTTCACACTACCTCATAGTTACCAAAATAAAATACTTGTAATAAAAGAAAACAAAAAACAACAAACATACATACATAAATAAAAAAAAAAAAAAAAAAAAAAAAAAAAAGGTTACTTTGGGGACTTTTTAAAATGTATGTCATGGGGGCATATTACTGTTATTTTTGTAAATAAAGGCTTCTTGCAATTCCTGATAGAGTATAACAAAACAAAACACTAAATTGGGGGAAAATTACAACTTTATGTCAAAGTAAAATATCACCATACTGTATATTGTACTACAGACACAATTTAAAGGGAATCTAAACTGAGAAAGATATAGATTTGTCCTTTTAAAATAATACTAGTTGCCAGACTCTCCTGCTGATCATGTGTCTTTAATACTTTCAGCCACAGCCCTTGAACAAGCATGCAGATCAGGTGCTCTGACTGAAATCAGACTGGATTAGCTGCATGCGTATTTCAGGTCTGTGATTCAGCCACTACAGCAGCCAAAGAGATCAGCAGGGCTGCCAAGCAACTGGTATTGTTTAAAAGGAAACATCCATATCCCTCTCAGATTAAGTTCCCTTTAAACGTTGTTCTAACCAGGACAAATGGACAAAAAAAAGTTTTGTTTTTTTTACTTATTACCTTTAAAATGCATATAAAATAAAATAAATTCTCCCCAAAAAGTACCACCCAAAGAAAGCCTAAATTTGTGGTGAAAAATATATAGATCATGTCAGTGTGATACGAAATGATAAAGTTATAGGCAAATGAATGGGAGGAGCGTGATGTGAAAATTATCTGGTTTTAATGGCAAAATAAAAAAAAAAAACTGGGAAGTGGTTAAAGGGAAGGTCCAAGGTGATTAAAAAACAAAAATCTACTTACCTAGTGCATCCTCCAGCTCCTGGCAGCCATCCTGTGTCCTCGCCACAGCTCCAGGTCCCCTCCAGTGCAGATGCCGACCTTGCCTAATGGCGCTTCAGCACGTGGCAGAACTACTGCGCCTGGGCAGTACAGTCCGGACGACGTCAGTGCGACTCCGTGAGCTTTTACTCACCTCCCGGGGGATCCACACACCGGTAGCCGTTCTCCTTCCTGTCCTTGGAGGCTCTGAATCACTCTGGTGATATCGTCGCCACTGATCTCACCAAAGTGTTATAATGCCACCTGGAGGAAGGTAAAATGGCAGTGCTTGAGCCCAGGGAGGTGAGTGACAGAAGGGGCTACTGGCATTCTGGCAGCATGATTTTTCTGCTACTTCTGCTGTGTCCAGAGCACTTCCATCGCATCACATAGCACTGTAGGCAGCGTGTGATGTCTCATTGACTTTAAAGAGACTCGGATGCCTCAAAAATTACCCGATTTTATTAGCCAGTCCTTTTCAGCATTAATGGCATAGATGAAAGGCCACATTCCCGCAGCTAAACAATGCCTTTATCACCCCAAAATCCCGGGGAAAAATTCCACATTTTTCAAAGTCGTGGATTTTGCTGCGCGGTGGAGTGAGAGCTTTGGGCTGTAGCTCTGCCTCCAGTCACGTCAATCACCGCAAATCTCGGCCTCCTCCCGCCCCTCTCATTGAAAAAAGACTGAGAGGGGTGGGAGAAGGCGGTGATCCGCAGGTATTGACTCAAATAGAGGCAGAGCTACTGCACAAAGCTTTGCCTCTAACAGGAAGGAGACCCGCAACTTGCCCCGGGGATTTCGGGATGATTAAGGCCTCGTTTAGCCGCGGGAATGCAGCGTTTCATCTAGGCCATTAATGCTGAAAATGACTGGCTAATAAAACAGGTAATTTTCGAGGCTTCAAACTCTCTGTATTGGCCACTGTGATTAGCTGCAGTGGGGGAGAGTACCACAATATGACACAAAGTGTAAAAGAGGCTTCAAAGTTCCTTTCACTTGATCTAAGGGACCAAGCCCAACGCATACAAAACTGTGTATTGCTAAACAAATTGGGGAATTCAGGGCAGGCTAAAGAACTAAACTCTGTAAGGCTATATTGTAGTCTTACAGCCAATACAAATGCCACTGGACAACCTAGGTCTGTAAGCATAAATAAAGTAAAGAGTACCTCATCATACTTCCTGTTAATAAGGGCTAGTTTGAATTTGAATTCTGTGGGGTCAATAGTCAACACTCGTGGGCGACACTCCCGATCCAGACAGTAAACATTGTTTCCCTTGACACGGGTGATATAGATGGGCAGATCCAGAGTCCGGATTATCCCATGATCACTGAAACAAAATGCAAAATGACATACTGCATTAGTCTAAATATGGACATGGATATTATACTTTAAAAAGTATCGTGATGTGACATATACAGTAAGAGGATGAGAAACATGTCTATGTACCGTCCCAAGCCTACTTTGAACTAGAACGTGTAACTTTTCTCTTTCTAAACAGTTGTTTAGTCAGTTACCTTACAGATAAATCTTGTTCATTTGTTGTCATACATCTGGGACAGAAACTTTAAATTTAGATTTTTAACGTTTAAAAGCAAACTACGATTAGGAGATTACAAGGAAGTCCCAGGCCTGGAAACCTTCAAATGCACCGTTACACCACACCTCTTTAGACAAGCTTTTAGAAAAGAATGGCTCATCTGAACCGCCTGTTTCTTTAGGCAACCGTATAATTTGTCGTACTCCGATGTTGAGGTTTATTGCTTCATCCACTAACCCCTCTCCTCCCTCACCTAGTGTCTCCCATCTCATTACCCTCCATATCGTAAACTCACAAGGGCAGTGTACTCCCCCATGCGTTTCCCGTTTCTGCTCTACATTACAAAATTTACATGTACCAGTATTGGCGACGTTTTAAACCACACATTAACTATGTATTTTGCACTTGTGCTGCTGGACGTTCTGATCTTACTCCATTGGACTTCTTACGTAACCATACGCCCCACCATTGCCTGTTTTGTACTCTGTACAGACCTATTGAAGATGTAATGCTGGTAACACACGGTTCGTTTCTGCCATGCGTTTCTCCCCTCGATCGTTTTTGCCGCTCAATTTTGCAGTTGATTCTTTTATCGTCCGCTCGTTTATCTTATCTTTTTCCATTCACGTCTGGCAGAAATCGAGCCCCGAAAGAATCGAAAGGGAGATCGGACATGTCAGAAAAAGTCGCATAGGGTTTAATGGCGATGCGCACGTAAAACTTTACAAGTTTATTTTTATCATGCATAAACTGAGTTTAGGCGTGATAATGGGCTTTTCACCAGCGTGCTAACAGTTAGCACGGCTTTGTGAATCAAGCCCATAGCGTGTACCCAGCATTAGCTTCTAGTCCAACAATCCGTGGTAGGGAATGGAAAGGCCAGAGAGCAGCCATGAACTTCAAAACCTCCCCCCAACACGGGACTAGAGATGGCCCGAACCTCCGATTTTCGGTTCACGAACTTCTACAAAAAGTTTGGTTCGCAGGAGCTTTTGCGAACCGCAATAGACTTCAATGGGGAGGCGAACTTTGAAAACTAGAAACATTTATGCTGGCCACAAAAGTGATGGAAAAGATGTTTCAATGTGTCTAACACCTGAGTTTTTTCAGTGTCTACAAGAGGGAACATTTTTTTTTCAAAAAGACCTTATAGTTTTTGAGAAAATTGATTTTAAAGATCTCCTGACCGTGGGGAAATTAAACGCCCGCCGACTTTAGCGGTTAATAGCAAAGCCCCTTTAAAAGCTAGAAACACCAAAATTGCTGGGAATGTTAAGTAGAATAGTGGGAACAAGAGGAAAAACATTTTTTTTCAAAAAGACCTTGAAACTTTAAAATTGATTTTCTCAAAAAGTATAAAGAAAAAAAGTCGATTCATTAAAAAAAGAACCGATTCATTAAAAAGAACCGGATGACTCATGAACTGTTAGTATAGTTCATAATGCGTTCTGAGCAGGACGGACGTATAGCTGCCGTCTCCCGCTGTCTCTCTCCACCTGCCTTCACCTGTCACCCTCACCTAGGCTGGCACCAGGTGCCAGCCTAGGTGAGGGTGACAGGTGAAGGCAGGTGGAGAGACACAGCGGGAACCGGCAGCTATGCGTCCCAAAGGATGCATTCTCTACTATGTGGGGGGCGTTGGAGATCTTCAATCAACTTAATAGAAGATCGCAAGATAAGAAGATACTGTATTCGTTGGATCGTTTACCGAGGATATTGGCGTGGGAAATTTTTTTCAAAGGTACAGGTAAGTATTTATGGTTAATTTAGAATAATAAAATACTTTTCTCGTGGTTGTGTTTTTATTCCATTCAACCCTTTGTGGAAATGGGTAAAGGGGACTCCCAGATGCCACCATGAAACCCCCCAGGGAGTCGTCGCCCCCACCTCCTCCTGGGGCCATGGATTGGACAAGGGCTCCGGAGGGGGGGGGGGGGAAGGCTTGGTCGCCCCTCCCCCCCCGGAGCACCCCCATAACATGGACCATGTGGGCTGGTATAGCTCAGGGCGCGAAGCCCCAGTCGGCCGGGGCTCCACATTCTGGCTATCCCAGCCTGCATGAGGGACAAGGGGTTACAGAGGCTCAGTAGGGGGGAGCCCACGCCATTTTTTTTTTCAGATTTCCCACACTCAGCACATAAAAATAAGTTTTTTGTTAAAGGACTTCCGAGGCCACAAATGTGAAAAAATTTAAATACCTTTTCATAATCCAGATCCATGGAGGACGCCATCCGCGCCCTCCTGTTCATTCCGCCATGGCTCCCGTAGTAACACCGGTCCCGGTCGGGTACCGACCCCTCTGAACGGGTCGGGTTTTCATACCCCCCTCAATATGGCAGCCACAGATTGCCACGGCTGCGCAATCCGCATAGACGCGATTGCGGCTGCGCGTCATCTATTTGCGTGCATACATCGGACGCATCAGGAGGAGGTCCTAGAGCTGCGCAGCCGCAATCGCGTCTATGTGGACTGCACAGCCACGGCAATCTGTGGAGGCCATATTGAGGGGGGAATGAGAACCAGCCCCGTTCGGAGGGGTCGGGAACCGACCGGGGCTGGTATTACTGCGGGAGCCATGGCGTAATGAACAGGAGGGGGCGGATGGCGTCCTCCATGGATCTTGATTAAGAAAAGGTATTTAACTTTTTCCCATTTGTGGCCTCGGAAGTCCTTTAAATATCCTGCTATCTTTTTAACACACCCTGCAAATTTGGTGTTGCTAGGATGTAAGGGGCATTTGCTATTAACTGCTAAAGTCGGCGGGTGATAACCAACCATAGTTATAGGGGTGAAAAAGTGCTGAATTCTGCCATTGGCTTTTATTGGGCTCCCTATTTCACTTTCAAAAATCCCAAATCTTTTCAAAGGATGATGGCTCAGCAGTGGCACAATTTCTAGCATTGTAGGGACTCTTAGGGGGATCATGACTGGTGACTTTTGGGCCCATAGGCCAAAGAGGTCATAGCCTAGGGACACAAAAACCTGTTTATTTTGGCAATGTTAATGGTGGCGATTCTGATGAACATAAATCACAGCCATGGCTGTTAGCAAAGTCTGACTCTCACGACATGTCTTACGCAGGTAGAAGGCATATTGTTGTACTTGCACTCCAATGTTGGGTTCCCTACATCTCTGCAAACCAGAGTTACGGGGGTGCAAAAGTGCTAAAATCCCCCCTAGGCTTTCATTGGGGCCTAGGTTTTAAGGGTACAAAAGCGCAGGTAAGGGCCCGAAACTCAACAGCCCTGAGCCCCTTAAACTCCCTACAAAGCCTGAAAATTTAGGTCTGTTCAGCAGAAACCTGCGCTTTTGTACCCTTAGACTTATCAGTGACCCTCACTGATAAGAAATTCCCCTTTTTATCTCTTTCTTGTTCTCAGGAGCCATTTTCTGCTAGGAAAGTGTTTTATAGTTGGAATTTCTTATCAGTGAGAGTCACACTGTAGTCATTTCCTGTCTGAGTCAGGACTGAGTCAGCCACTTACATACCTGATCTTTAACTCTTTCAGACAGAGAAAGAAAAAAAGGAACACAGCCTAGTTATTTGTGTGCTAGGCACTGTACAAACCCATGTCTATCTAATCATGTCACATGTCACTTCTGGTATCCTTTAATAGCAAAGGCCCTTTACATCCTAGCAAAACCAAATTTGCAGGATATGTTAAAAAGCTAGCAGGAAACAATATTTAAAGGACTTCCGAGGCCACAAATGGGAAACCAGTTAAATACCTTTTCATAATCCAGATCCATGGAGGACGCCATCCGCGCCCTCCTGTTCATTCTGCCATAGCTCCCGCAGTAATAACGGCCCCAGTCGGGTCCCGACCCCTCCGAACGGGTCGGGTTCTCATTCCCCCCTCAATATGGCCACCACAGATTGCCGCGGCTGTGCAACCCGCATAGACGCGATTGCGGCTGCGCAGCTCTAGGACCTCCTCCCGATGTGTCCGCTGTATGCATGCATATTGATGATGCGGCGGGAGGAGGCCCTAGAGGCCCTTTTTTCACGTTTGTGGCCTCGGAAGTCCTTTAAAAATTTTTTTTTTTTATTATATTTTTATGTGCCGAGTGTGGGAAATCTGAAAAAAAATGGCGTGGGTTCCCCCCTCCTGAGCCTCTGTAACCCCTTGTCCCCCATGCAGGCTGGGATAGCCAGAATGTGGAGCCCGCATGGTCCATGGTATGGGGCGGGGCCCCCGGTCGAGAGACTCTGCAACTGGTGCGAGGACAACACGCTTGTCCTCAATGCAGCAAAGACTGTTCAACTAGTTGTGGATTTTAGGGAACACCCCCCCCCCCCCATCCTTGACCCAGTCCTGAAGTCACTGGGATACCAAGTGTTTGGTTCCTTGGCACAACTTTCACAAACGACCTAAGGTGGGGCCAGAACACCACCAAAATACTACAGAAAAAGACAACAGAGGTTATTCTTCCTGCGGCAGCTGAAAAAGTTTGGAATGTTACCGAATCCATCCTGTGCTCCTCTGATTGTCTGGTATGCAGGCACAAACGCTAGCGATAAGCATAAACTTCAAAGGGTTATTATGGGGCACAAAGGATCATTGGTTCGCCCCTGCCACCAGTGGCGGCGCTACACTGGGTCTTGCCGGGGCTGAAGCCCCAGCAGAGAAACTGTAAGCCCCTCGGAAAGCACCCCCTGAATTAAGGGCCGACTCTAGCGTGGGGCGAGACACTTATCATTCCCTCACCTCAGGGAATGATAACGGGGGGGGGGGGGGGGGGGGGTCCTTTTACGCGTGGCGCCGTTCGGGAGATACAGCTATAGTTTCCGGGCTGAAGCAGACACTGGAGCTTCAGCCGCCTGGTCCACTCCTGTCTCCTCCTCAGCAATACCGCTCTGCATGACTTCCTGATTCAGTGAGGTGAGGTAATGATAGGGTTCCCCTCCCAGCCTCTGCAAATAGTCCCCCCACCCTCCTGACCAGGTAGAACTTTATGTGCCAGAATATAATGAACATCTTTGGCGGCCACATGTTTAAAAATTAGCACCACTCGCTTTCGGAGGAGACAAACTGGTTACTCAAACACTGTTCGCTACCAAATAGAAAACCAGTATGTCTACATGTGCTTAATTAATTTTAATTATAACTTGCAAAATTGTCATACAAAAAGTGATTCACAAACTTGTTTAAAACATCCTAAAAACAACATGGCTGGCACATGGACTACTTAAGCATTATTCCCACTGTCATTGTGAGGATCTAAGACCACATTGACCGCCAAGTCAAAGCCTATGCATGCCAATTGGCATGCATCGGCTTTGGCTGGGCGGCCAATGCGGTCTTAGATCCTCACAATGACAGTGGGAATAATGCTTAGTCCATGTGCCAGCCATGTTGTTTTTAGGATGTTTTAAACAAGTTTGTGAATCACTTTTTGTATGACAATTTTGCAAGTTATAATTAAAATTAATTAAGCACATGTAGACATACTGGTTTTCTATTTGGTGGAGAACTTTATGTGCATTTACTGGGGTAACGCTGTCTTACGTGCATTTACTGGGGTAACGCTGTCTTACGTGCATTTACTGGGGTAACGCTTTCTCTTATGTGCATTTACTAGGGGTAACGCTGTCACTTACGTGCATTTACTGAGGTAACGCTGTCTCTTATGTGCATTTATTGGGGTAACGCTGTCTTACGTGCATTTACTGGGGTAACGCGGTCTTACGTGCATTTACTGGGGTAACGCGGTCTTACGTGCATTTACTGGGGTAACGCTTTCTCTTATGTGCATTTACTGGGGTAACGCTGTCTGTCATTATGAGCATTAACTGGTGAAAAGCTGTCTCTTATGCGCATTTACTGATGAAAAGCTGTCTGTCATGTGCATTTACTGGTGAAATGCTGTCTGTCATGATGTGCATGTACTTCATATTTTTTTTTATGTAACTACATTAGCTGGTGCAACTACATTACAGTTAGCCCCGCCCACATGATGTCATGACCACGCCCATTTCATCAGATTCCCCCCTGTAAGCCCCACCTGCCAGCCCTTGTGCCCCCTTTGAGCCCTCCCCCAAAAACCTGAAGCTTGAGCCGCCACTGCCTGCCACCCCTAGACCTCCTCCACTCCGCTAGAACAAAGACAAGGGCCACCAAGATCCCCCATGAACTCTCCCATCCAGTCACCCGTTTCTACAATCTCCTCCCATTGGGTCGTTGTTACAGGACCATCTCCTCAAGAACCACCAGGTACAGGAGCACCTTCCATCCCCCCCCCCACACCCCCAAGTAGTTCTCCTGCTTAACTCCTGACCTTGGGACTAGAGAGTCCCGATGGCTCTCCAGTACCAAGTTCAACTTACATCCCAGATTTCTAGCTCAATACCAACAGCCTGTGGCACATAGCCCCATGGACAACTCAATATCTAACTCCTTCACGCTCAACTAGCATCACTGGGCACAATTACCCAACACCCTAGGCATTGCCTCAAGCTGCCCCCTATGCTCTATGTAATGTCCTGTATGTTCCTTGTTTTGCTTGTCTCTCCATATCTTGCATGCTGTCAACATTATGAACGTGTTCCGTTCTACTGCCATTGCCATGTGAACCACAACCAATTCCGGGTATGACAATTGTTGTACTTGGCTAATAAAGGTGATTAATTCATCTGTTATATTTACATTTAGTGGAATTAACAGCAAACAAGAATCCTAAACTACTAGCTTAGCTTCAGGGTGTATAGAGCGATTTGTCATCTTTCTGGGCTAACATACAATACTGGCAACAAGGATGGGGTATTACAGATGACTCTGAAATCTTTGGCTATTAATCATTTAAACAAGAACAATAAAAAAAGGAAACCTAAAACTGCAGTATGAGAGTCACTTTCATGTCAGATGCAAACTGACACTGCAAACAGTAGTAATAATGCCGGGATACTTTCAGCCTGCAGTGATGCAGGCACACAGTACTTACAAAAGTCATAGTTCTGAGTTTAAGCTAGCTTGTCAATAGTCGCTCATTTTAACTCTTGTACACAATTGTGTAGGTCTGATCTTTTCTTGCATTTATTATTATTGCTCACTCTCTTATGCCCATAAAATATTCCTTCTAAATCAGGCTTTTCTAATTGTACATTTGTGAGATGAATTTAATTTACACACTCCTAGGAGCTCTGGTTCACCATGAGCTTGCCGGGCAAACTGTAATAAGTCCTACTTCATAGAGCCACATTAATCCATGCCATGCACTGATGAGGACCAACCAGTTCAAAACAGTCTGTATGCATGGTGGATTAGTGTGGCTCTGTACAATTAACCACTTAAGTCTATCTGGACGGATATATCCATCCAGATAGACTGTGCAGCTGCCGCTGCCTGCTGTTACCCCTTCGATCAGTAAATGGGAATATAATTCCCATTCACCGATCTAAGTCCCCCGCAGAAAAACCGACGCTCTCCAATCAGAGACCAAGGTATTTCTGCAAAATAAAGAAAAAAAAAAAAAAAAAAAAAAAAAAAAAAGTTTCACAGCCTCCTTGTAGTTCCTGGTAGTGTGATCGTACGCTCCAGGACTTTTTTTTGACTGTGGTCATCTTGTGGCCAAATAGTAAACTACACCCACATATATTTTTTACATTACATTATTTTACATTTACAATTATCGGTTTCCCTCACACACCAAAAATTACCCAAATACAATTTTTAATAAAAAAATAAAATAAAAAAAATTACAATAAAAAAAAAAACAAAAAAAAAAAAACAACAACAAATAGTTACCTAAGGCTCTGAACTTTTTAAATATACATACAGAGAGTATCTTATTATATTTTTTAAAATTATAAGCTTGTAAATAGTGATGGACGCAAATTGAAAAAATGCACCTTTATTACAATAAAATGTCGGCGCCATAAATTGTGATAGGGACCTAATTTAAACTGTGTAATAACCGGGACAAATGGGCAAATAAAATTCATGAGTTTTAATTACGGAAGAATGTACTAATTTTAAACTATAATGGCCAAAAACTGAGAAACAATATTTTTTTCCCATTACTTTCTTAATCTTCCTGTTAAAATGGATTTAGAAAAAAATAATGCTTTGCAAATGGGTACTACCTTAAAGGTCCGTACACACGCCGGACTGGAGGAAACGACGGGTCCGTCGTCACCTCCCGCTGGGCGGGCGTTCCAGCGACAGTCCGGCGTGTGTACAGTCTGTCTGCAGACTGATACGGCAGTTTCTGAGCGATACGCCAGGCGGATTGCTCAGAAACAGCCGTATCAGTCTCCCGACAGACTGTACACACGCCGGTCTGTCTGCTGAAAACACGCCCAGCAGGAGGGGACGACGGAACCGTCGTTTCCTCCAGTCCGGCGTGTGTACGGACCTTTAGAAATCCTAATTAGTGGCGGAAAAAACAAGATAAAGATCAATGAATTGTGATAAGTAGCGATAAAGTTATTGGCAAATGCATGGGAGGTGAACGTTGCTCGGATGCATACGATTTTCAACACTCTAGGCTGAAGTGGTTAACAAGCTGACACATGACTGCATTCCAGTGGTTCTGAAAGTTGTGCTTGGCTTTCATGCACAACAAAGTGACGCTTTGCATATTCTGCAGTGATGCATTGTGGAAGACCTACGCTCACTCCAACCTGTAAAATTGCAAATAACTTCTGTTTTAAAGTGACTCTGTAACAAAAATTACAACGTTTTTTCTACCATCCTACAAGTTCCTAAACCTATTCTAATGTGTTCTGGCTTACTGCAGCTCTTTCTACTATAACCATCTCTGTAATAAATCAATGTATCTTTCCCCTGTCAGACTTGTCGGCCTGTGTCTGGAAGGCTGCCAAGTTCTTCAGTGTTGAACTGTTCCTCTATGCACACTCCAGTGTGTGTTTTATTTACATAAGCCAGCAGCTTCTCTGCTATCTTATCAGTGATAGAAGAGAGCTGGATAAAAATCCTCCTCTGGAGGCTGTGAAAGGAGCTGGTCTGTCACATACTGAGGAATTAACGACATAGGCAGAGCTGTCTGCAGGAAGCCTGTAATGTTCAGTGCATGAGAGAAGCTGGGGACAGAAGGTAAACACACACAAGTGATCTCTTGAGATTCAGAAGTAAGGCTGTATACAGCCTGCTTGTGTATGGATGTATTTTCTATGTGTGGACATGCTGTACATCAACCTACTTCCTGTTTTGGTGGCCATTTTGTTTGTTTATAAACAAACTTTTTAAAACTGTTTTTGACTACTTTTAATGCGGCGGGGAGCGGTGAAATTGTGACAGAGGGTAATAGGAGATGTCACCTAACACACTGGTATGTTTACTTTTGTGCGATTTTAACAATACAGATTCTCTTTAAAGGGAACCCGAGGTGACGTGACATGATGCGATAGACATGTGTATGTTCAGTGCCTAGCACACTTTTTTTTCTTTCTCTGCCTGAAAGAGTTAAACATCAGGCATGTAAGTGGCAGTTCCGGTCTGAGTCAGGACTGGGTCAGACTACAGTGTGACCCTCACTGATAAGAAATTACAACTATAAAACACTTTCCTAGCAGAAAATGCTCCTGAGAGCAGGAAAGAGATAAAAAGGGTCAATGGTTCATAGATTTTAGCTCTGGCTTACTTTAATGAATGTGTCATTGAGCAAAAACAGTAAAAGCTTAAAAAGTAGATTCAAATATTAAATAAAACCGTGGAATATCTTAAAAAGTATTTTTTAGTAGGAGCATCGATACAATTGTTTATTCCATTAGTTTAATTGCACCTCGGGTGTCCTTTAAGCAGGCAACTTATGTAATTTTAAGCCCCATCCACGCCATACAATTTTTTGTCTGATTCGATTCATTGATTTGATCCAACATGTCCGATCGGAATTCGATTCAATTCAATTTGACATTGCAAAACAATAGCAAATTGAATCGAATCCCGATCAGACATGTCGGATTGAATCAAATGAAATCAGTTCATCGAATCGAACAAAAAATTGTATGGTGTATATGGGGCTTAACTTATACAGTTACATATAACCTTTGTCAAGTCATAGGGTCACTAGATGGTAGCACAATCCATGGGAGACCATTACATTGTAATGAATGTTAGGGTTTACAGTTTCAGATATTTTCCCATTTTTAATACTTATATGCATTAACACTTAGGTTCTCAACGTGTGGTACGCGTACCCCAGGGGGTACTTCTGATCGTTCTAGGGGGTACTCGGGCTGGATATACTTAAAGAAAAAGTGTTAGCAAAAATATGCCCCCCCCCCTCCCCCGAAAAAAACCCCCACATATGCAAGTAGATAAATACTTGCTCTACTTACATAACAGATGTATTGTAGTGTCCATGTTTTGGTTTCAGTACAGTAATTATGGAGAGTTCTGTTGATGGCAGGGGCCATCTTGTGTCTCTGGCTAGATTCCTCCCCCGCACTAATTATGCGTACAGCGCAGAGGAATAAATGCAGCAGCCACAGACTCAGCTACTAATGGATCCAAGCACTGCTGTTCCCATCTATTCTCTGCACTACCACTGGCGGTAGTACAGGGAAAACAAAAAGGGAACAGCCACGTCTGGAACCATTTTTAGGTGAGTCTGTGTGCGTTGCCTTTATCCTTCCCCAATGTGCAGCACGGGGAAGGGTTTCTAAAAATGTTCTCGGTTCAACTCTGACTGGCTTATGGTTCCAAGTATCACCCCCACTTACTGGCATTTTGCCCTATCTACACTGACCATGGCCCATCTTAGATATGAAGTCCCTGGCCTCATCACGCATGGGTGCGATGTAACCAGGCACGCACGTAAATAACCCCACTCTGGCTTATTTCCTCATTCAGATGCAGTGTGCTCCACGGCCTCCATGGATCAAGCGCTCACTGATCCTTTTGCAGATAATCTACACTTGCTTCTTTACTGTCCTACACCTCTGTTCCCCTATCTATTGTACCGACCACTTCGGCATCCACACTGACAGCGATTTTCCCTACACATCATAGTTCCATAGTTTGGGTAAAAAAAAACAACAAAAAAACAAAACAAAAACAAAAAAAAACACCCCAAACATTAGCCCATAGAGTTTAACCCGCATAAAAAAAATAAAACCGAAAAATACATAATCAAAAAATATAAAGAGAATCTCACATGGGACATACACTTGATCCATTTGTGCTCACACACTGCGCCTATCCCAATTTAGGGGTGGACCTTATTCTATTGGTCCACCAACCTACGACAATGCACTTACAGTATTTACAATACTTTAAACTCAAATGTCCTGCATTATTGCCAATGTGAAGCATTGAAATGTTATGCATAAAGGTTTTTGTAGCATTTAATTTTTATTGATTGACGTGCTTGTATGTTTTGTCTGTCCGTGCACATATATACATATGTGTGTGCATGCACATGTACAGTGGGTTGCAAAAGTATTCGGCCCCCTTGAAGTTTTCCACATTTTGTCACATTACTGCTACAAACATGCATCAATTTTATTGGAATTCCACGTGAAAGACCAATACAAAATGGTGTACACGTGAGAAGTGGATCGAAAATCATACATCATTCCAAACATTTTTTTTTTACAAATAAATAACTGCAAAGTGGGGTGTGCGTAATTATTCAGCCCCCTGAGTCAATACTTTGTAGAACCACCTTTTGCTGCAATTACAGCTGCCAGTCTTTTAGGGAATGTCTCTACCAGCTTTGCACATCTAGAGACTGAAATCCTTGCCCATTCTTCTTTGCAAAACAGCTCCAGCTCAGTCAGATTAGATGGACAGCGTTTGTGAACAGCAGTTTTCAGATCTTGCCACAGATTCTCGATTGGATTTAGATCTGGACTTTGACCTGGCCATTCTAACACATACTGTGGATATGTTTTGTTTTAAACCATTCCATTGTTGCCCTGGCTTTATGTTTAGGGTCATTGTCCTGCTGGAAGGTGAACCTCTGCCCCAGTCTCAAGCCTTTTGCAGTCTCCAAGAGGTTTTCTTCCAAGTTGGCCCTGTATTTGGCTCCATCCATCTTCCCATCAACTCTGACCAGCTTCCCTGTCCCTGCTGAAGAGATGCACCCCCCCCCCCCCCCCCCGAGCATGATGCTGCCACCACCATATTTGACAGTGGGGATGGTGTGTTCAGAGTGATGTGCAGTGTTAGTTTTCCACCATACATAGCGTTTTGCATTTTGGCCAAAAAGTTCCATTTTGGTCTCATCTGACCAGAGCCCCTTCATCCACATGGTTGCTGTGTCCCCCAAATGGCTTGTGGCAAACTGCAAATGGGACTTCTAATGCTTTCTGTTAACAATGCCTTTCTTCTTGCCAAACTTCCATAAAGGCCAACTTTGTACCGTGCATGACTAATAGTTGTCCTATGGACAGAGTCTCCCACCTGAGCTGTAGATCTCTGCAGCTCGTCCAGAGTCACCATGGGCCTCGACTGCATTTCTGATCAGCGCTCTCCTTGTTCGGCCTGTGAGTTTAGGTGGATGGCCTTGTCTTGGTAGGTGTACAGTTGTGCCATACTCCTTCCATTTCTGAATGATCGCTTGAACAGTGCTCCGTGGGATGTTCAAGGCTTTGGAAATCTTTTTGTAGCCTAAGCCTGCTTTAAACTTCTCAATAACTTGATCCCTGACCTGTCTTGTGTGTTCTTTGGACTTCACGGTGTTGTTGCTCCCAATATTCTCTTAGACAACCTCTGAGGCCCTCACAAAGCAGCTGTATTTGTACTGACATTAGATTACACACAGGTGCACTCTATTTAGTCATTAGCACTCATCAGGCAATGTCTATAGGCAACTGACTGAACTCAGATCAAAGGGGGCCAAATAATTATGCACACACCACTTTGCAGTTATTTATTTGTAAAAAAAAAAGTTTGGAATCATGTATGGTTTTCATTCCACTTCTCATGTGTACACCACTTTGTGTTGGTCTTTCATGTGGAATTCCAATAAAATTGATTCATCTTTGTGGCAGTAATATGACAAAATGTGGAAAACTTCAAAGGGGCCGAATACTTTTGCAACCCACTGTATTGATTGATTATAAAAAGAGGGTGGGGATAATAGCCTGGTGGCACCATGAAAGTTATTGACGAATATAACAATTGTTTTCAAGACTGTATAGGAAGTATGTTTACATATTATAACTTTAGATCTAGGGGAAATTGTTTATTTATTCTGGAAGGGGAAACTTGGTGGTTGTTTTTATATGTCTCCCATATACTCCTATATTTGCCTGAGGAAGCAGGTTGCGACCTGTGACACACGTCACAGTTTTGGAGTTTTTCTGAGTGTTTAAAGCGGTATTGTCACCATAAAAATCAAATTTCAACAGCAACTGGTCTTAGTGTATTAAGTGATGAAGATGCTAATCCTGCATTCAAAACTTTTTCTGCTGTTATGGTTTGGAGTTATCACATACTTTAGGAGCACTGGCCCTAGTGCCAAACCGTGCCAAAAAGTTGAATGCTGGGAGTTATTTTTATCTATAATATATTCCTCCTCTTCCATTTATTTCCCTGCCTAGCTGATCACTTGTGTTTACAAGCAAGGCTGAGGTGACTCAGTGATTGGATGTGTAGAAAAAAAAAAAATAAGACTCTGGGAGGAGGGCAGCTAATGAATACACAATGAGCAAGAGAAAGGAGGGGGGAAAACAATAGTCAGGGAGGATATGATGTCAGCATTAGCTTGGCAAGATGGCCACTGCCTACAATAGGATTTTCTGCTTTTGCTTTGCAAAATTCACAGGAATCATTACGTGGATAGCACAATACATCTGTTATGTAAGTAGAAGTAGTATTTATCTACTTATATATGTGTTTTTTATTTCTAGGTTAGCATGGGTGTCGCTTGTTCTTTAATCAAAGCTCCATTTTTAAAACTGACTGTTTGACTCATCAAGAGGGGGTTAAGTCCATCACTAATAGAAATCACTTGGAAAAAGACTGACTCTTGGGTGCATGCTGTGGTTTCAAAAATAGACTTTTTTTTATCAAAAATTCCCATAAAATTCACAAAACACACATGCTGTGTCTCTTAGCCGCCCTTAGCCGATGTAATTAGAAACAAATCCAAATCCTGTAGCTCCTCCAAGGCTAGACTCGGAGGGCCCTCAGCATGAAAAAAGGGCAATAGTGATTAAAAGCAGCACAGTTATGGCTGACCCCAACTCGCAGATCAGCTCAAACAAAGCAAAGCTTGAATGGTACATGCAAAGCATATGCAGACGTGCACTGCTGCATATGCTTTACATTTACCATTGCTGTGATGTGATGGTGTAAAAAAAAAGCACATGCAGGATTTGCCAAAGGCTGTATTAGTAAATGCAGATGTCACAAGCAGTTCACTAAAGCTCCAGGCTGAAAGCACAAATGGCACATGCAGTTCGCAAATGCTGAAAACTGTACAGATGAATACAAATGGCATATGCAGTTCACATGCAGGTGGAGTAGTGGAAAGGATTGTTATCATTTGGATGCTCCGGAGGGAAATGTTAGTATAAGTGCTGCTGACTGGAAGCTGAAGCCCAGAAAAAAAAGTCACCACGTTCAGTGCCGATGTTGTCCGATATATTTCGCCATGGATACGACCTCATCAAGGACTAAACACCCAACAAACTTTGCCTCAAAATACTCTGATTCCCAGCCACCATATATGTTGCAGTGTTCTCACCAGAATTTTTTTTTCAGCCGGGTGTCATGAAAAAGTAGCCAGGTGGTGTGCGAGGGGGGAATGCAGGGCTGGTGCAACTCTGCCTACAGTACAAGAGGAGGATGAGGAGGCAAGCTTATGACAGCCATGTGCTCATATCTGGGGCTGCCTGAAAGGAATAGGACTGTCTACTGACATTCACGCAGTGTGGATTCGCTCAGGGGGAGAGAGTCGGGGCAATTTTGGGTGCCTGGAGTCGGGAAAAAATGCACCTAATGAATTTAAACTGTAATTAAAATATAAAATATGATAAAATATTCTATTTCTCAGATAACAGTTATCATAAATAATTTATATATACAGTAATAGCAGTGCTTAGTCCACAAAAATGAAATAAACCAAAATTAGTTACTTGTGCTGCTTCAATAAAGCAGTCCCCGTATTTTTAAGTCAGCTATACATATCTGATTGTGACTGTACAGTATATATGATGTGTACACAGGAATCTCTTATATATGTTACAGCCAGAACCCGAAGTTTGGCCACTTCTAGTTCTCGCCGGCCACTTTGGGTTCTGGCCGGCCAATGTGCGAAGTAGCCGCAGCGCTGCGGCCAATGTGAGAAATGGAATTATTCCTGTAACATTAATGTATCTTCTGGCCGCAGCGGGCAAATTTATCACAACTTAGTTAATTTAATGCAATTAAGCCGGCGGCAATGTAACAGATGAAGCCGCCGGCTTTTGCTCTGCCTCTCTCTCCTCCCCCCGCCTCTCTCTCCTCTTATGGGCAGCCGGCGGGGACACGCGTGTCCCCCCGGAGTCGTCCGTCGCGGCAGGAAAGCAGAGCGAGGAGGCTGCAGACATTGCTTCTGCCAGCACGCGACGAACGACTCTGCGCTGCGGCCAGAAGATACATTAATGGTACAGGAATAATTCCATTTCTCACATTGGCCGCAGCGCAGCGGCCACTTCGCACATTGGCCAGCCAGAACCCGAAGTGGCCGGCCAGAACTAGAAGTGGCCAAACTTCGGGTTCTGGCAGTAACATATATACTAAATAACATCTATGCTGTAAGAATAAAGCCTGATGTGTAGCCGTGTCACTAATAGAGATGGTCTATGAGATGGAAATAATTCTGCGTTGATGCAGATTTATGCAAATGTATGCACTCTCTTTGCTCATGAAATCAAATAATTTGATATGTTAAAATTTGGTTTGGTGACTACGAATTAAATGGTACCTGAGACGGATGAAAAGAAAAGTTTTATACATACCTGGGGCTTCTTCCAGCCCCCTTCAGGCCAATTAGTCCCTCGCTGTCCACCTCCAACACCTGGATCTTCTGCTAGGAGTCCCGGTAATTAGGCCAGTCAGCGCAGTTCGGCCACGTGCCGTTCCTACAGCCAGGAGCATCCTGCACCTGCGCAATAGTGCTGCGCAGGTGTAGTACACTGCTGGCGGCGGAGTGTGTGCATGCGCACTACGCCAGACTGGCTCAAGTACCTGGATTCATAGCAGAAGATCCAGGTGGCGGAGGAGGACAGCGAGGGAATGATTAGCCTGAAGGGGCTGGAGGAAGCCCCAAGTATGTATAAAACTTTAATTTCATCTGTCTCAGGTTTACTTTGTTACACAGTAGTACTATACTCTACATATGCACCAGTGTTCTCCCCAGGATCAATTAAGTGGGCGGGCCGCCCGGGTGAAATAAGGCCCCGCCTGGCTGCTATTTTGCATATTAGAAAAGCCAGCGCTGTTCTGACTTCTCTGTAGCAGATTGCCCAGCAAGCTCAGCTCCTCTATGTACGAGATCTCACGCTTTCCGGCGGGCTCGTACACATTGGCTCGGCATGGCAATAGGTGGGACCATCTGTTACACTGACTACATAGTGCTCTTCCAGGAACGAGGCACATTACAAGCAGTCTCTCACTCTGCCTGCACGATCGTGAAGGGATGCTGGAGCCTGTGTGGCTAAAGCAGAGCTGGGCAAACTACAGCCCGTCTGGCTTTGTAATCTTAGTATTTAGTGCCTCCTTTCCCCCTCACGGCTGTATCACTTGTCTCTCTCCCTCCCCACCGTACAATTGTGCCGTACAAACTTCCCATCTCTGTGAATTAGGGCACTTTCGTCTGACTGAAGAGAGGAGTGCAGGCAATCACTCACTTCCTCCCCCGGGTGTCAGACGCACGGAGCAGATCTCCACTAGCTGCAGAGAGCGGGATGTTTTGGCTGCCTAGAGAATAGTGTTGTCCGGATCATGAACGATTCGGATGATCCGAATCTCTTTTGTGAGTCGAATCATCCGAATCATCAAAATGAGTGATTCGGATCGCAAAGAGGGCGGGGCCAGGAGCAGCACGCCCCCCTCTCAGCGAGCAGCAGGGTCCTGGAAGCAGAGCAGAGATGGATCTGTTGGAGGGGAGCCAGCCTTGCAGGGACAGGTAGATGAGAGAGAGGGACATTGGTGCCACTGCCACATATGTGTAGAGCACACATACTGGCTATAATGTGCTGCTCATTATAGGCTGTCTGTTCTGTAGTTGTGCACAACGAACAAATTGGAAACTTTAGGCTCAGCTCAGTAACTTTACAGACAGCGTACTGGGCTAGAAGGGCAGGCACTGTGATTGCTGTGCAATATGATCCTCCTGCACTGCTCTAAACAGCTGTACTTCACTTGTGGGAATGCTTTCTTTCACTGTGCTACGTTTGCAATCAAAGTATACGGATGAACATATAGGTGAAATATATGTAAAGCATATGATTGCAGCATGTGGGTATTGTGTGCAAACAAACATTTCTGCTCTCTGCTCGTCCCTCCTCCCTTCTGTGTCCACTCCCTGCCCTCTGTCCATCTTCTCCCCTTCTCTGTCCCCAACCCCCCTCCCCTTCTCTGTCCACCTGCAGGGAAAGTCCTGTCCTGCTAGTCATTTCACCCCCGAATGCTTCCCTAGTAAAATGATCCGAAATTCGGATCAAAGATACGGATCTTTTCAATGACCCGATTCGAATCATCCGAATCATTGAAAAGATCCGAAGAACAGAGCACACAGACAGCAGCGCTGAAGGGGGGAAAAAGGCATTCTATAGGCACAGGCAAAAAAAAAAAAGCTGTGACCTTAGGGTCAGCTTGCTCCCATAAAGCTTTGTCCTGACGTTTATTCCCACCCCCTCTTTTTTTAACCCTTAGGATACACTAATAAACCTCTGGAATCTCAAGGGGCCAGCATGTCCTATCAGACCATGCTGAGCTTTGCATTTTCTCAAAAAACAAAACAAAAAAAAAAAACAACCAGTTCATATCTAGTGAGTTTGCAGCTTGTCAGTTTAATCTGTAGGACATGCTGAGCCTTGTGGCTCCACAACGATGGAGTCCACAAATAATGAAAACCTTACCAATCAGATGATTGGTAGAGGAACCAACCCCCAAAACATTGACGGAACAATAGTGGTCGATCGGAACCATTAATAATGCCCAATACGTATAACTGTCTAGCTCTGGACATGTGTGAAAAATATGATGTCTGTTTCACCTGCACTGTGAACTGGATTTGTGTACTGCAAATCAAGCCTATTTTTGTTTTTTGTTTTTTAAAAGCAAACAAAAAGCACTGTAATAGCACATTAAAAACAACCAAAAAACACTTTTTCCTGGTTTTTACTTGGCAGGTTCACTTTAAGACAGATGCTGCATATCTTTTACTAGGTACACACTATGAGATTTTCTAGCTGATTTATTGTCAGATCCATTATTTCCAACATGACCAATCTGCTTTCTGATCGATTTCCGAGCATTTTACGATCAATTTCCTATTGAAGTAATCGGAAAATGCTCGGAAATCGATCAGAAAGCAGATCAGACATGTTGGAAATAATCGATCTGACAGTAAATCGGCCAGAAAATCTCACCTAGCATCTCTGTACCTAGCATTAAAGCAAGAGTCATATGGAGGCTCAGTGTTTTCACCAGGCCTCCATCCGGCTAATTTTGGTAAGCACCCTTCTGATATCGGCTCGTTTCCTCCTCCTATGCTGTAAGCAGAGCTTACACGGCCCTGCATTCCACCTGTTGTGCCCCACCCGGCTACTTTTTAATGCCACCCGGCTGGAAAAAAATTCTGGGGAGAACACTGCACTCCCCACAGAGCTGCAGGGAATCCACTGAAAATGTTGTGCACATTGAACACAGAGATGTTGTCTATCACCCATAAACCTGGTTCAGATTGTGCATGAAGAATGCAAAATAGAGGAAGAATCTCCTTATTCCCCTGCAGAGTACCTGCACATCACTCTTACATGTACCCACAGTTACATTGCCTAGGGCCTGATAGATGTTCTTTGTTCCAGTCTGTACCTTTTACAAGTACTCTTACTAAGGACTAGTTTTAGTCTAGGACTAAAGGGAATAAATATGGCAGTCTCCATATCCTTCTCACTTCAGTTGTCTTTTAAAATTCCTAAGCGGTTACAAGCTTCATTAAAAGCCTGGGAAAGTTTTTTTTAAACACCCCCCTCCCAAATCTAACTCCACTGTAATTCAGACTAATTTAAGAGCCCTCAGATATTTCACACCAGACCTAAACCTGTCGGTATGGAATCAACTGGGAATATCCTCCTTCTCTGACCTTTTCGTAAACAACCAACTCAAATCCTTCAGTTCATTAAGCAGCCAATTCAATCTCCCCCCAAACCAACTCTTTACTTACCACAGACTGTTTCATCTGATCTCCTCTAAAAATCTATGTCCACCTTCTATACAACCTGAAATTTTAGCCATGCTTAACTTTAAAGGCCATTATAAAGGTGGCATTTCTGTTTGGTATGAAACAATTAGAACATGCAAGACTTCACCATTACTACGATACTCCAGAATTTGGTCTACGAACCTTCATAGAGATATCTCGGTACCTCAACTAATCAAATCCAACAACATGATCTCTAGACTGGCCAAATCTAACTCCCACTGGGAAATGTCCCGTAAGATTCTCTATAGATGGTACATAACTCCAAGGAAGATTGCCTCATTTGCACCTAATGCCTCACCGACTTGCTGGAAATGCAACTCTGACACCGGTACCTACCTACATATGTTTTGTAGCTGTCCTAAAGTCTCACCACTTTGGACAAAAGTAGAATCTCATATTAGCAGAACATGCCTTCCTGGCTTCAAATTATGCCCTTCTTTAGCATCATTGATGGTTGACATAGATAAAAGTCCTCCCAATCTACAACCCTTTATTTCCCATCTCATCCTGAACACACACTATACAATCTCTTCGAACTGGAAATCCCAGGAAAACTTGGTATTTCGACATGTACTATCCTCTACTCGTTCAAACATCCAACTAGAGCAAAAGATCAGAGCTAGATTAGGAGTTACATCTGAACACTACATTATCCCTAAATCTTGGTTATAAACCCCTGGCTTATGTTTATGTATATGCAATTTTCTTCTCTGTATTCAATGATGACATCAGAATCTGTCGTTAGCGAATAATGCTTAGACCTTAATTTGTTATGTCTCTTCCTTATGTTCTATATGTTAAGGTTAAAGGTTATTACTTATAGCCATTTCTCTTCTTGGAAACCAACTACATTATGTACCTCCACTGGCGGGTGGCCTTATGGCCATCTGGTCCCGCCAGTTTTAGTAATTGGGCTCACCCCCATAATGACTACCCTAAGGGTTGTGTAAATGTCAGATAAGGGGCACTCCTCCTAATTACTTGTCCTGTTAAGTATAATGATGCTACCTCTCAAAAAAAAAAATACTTTCAATCAACAAGATTGTAATATGCAAATTAGAGGAGTCGGAGTCGAGAAATCGGTGGAATCCTAAATTTAGGAGTCGGAGTCGGTGGATTTTTGTACCGACTCCACAGCCCTGATGGCGGGTAACAGCTATAGACAGTTAAAGAGAACCAGAGATGAAGCACCCTCATGTATTTTATTACATTTATCAGTGGGAACATGACAGTAAACACCTACCCTGCTTTTAGTTTCATTGTTATCTGCTTAATTAGTCTATTAGCAACTGTGATAAGAATCCATCGACTATTCAGTCGAGGTTTGACCTGGAATCATTATAGCTGAGTCACTCTTCTGTGATGTCTTTTCAAGCCCAAGCCTTCCCCCTCCTGGCTTAGATCTTCTGCTTTGCATACTGAGAGCTGTGATGACTGGGAGGGGCTGCTGCTCCTGAGAGAGAAGCTCTGTGGCTGTAATATGATCCCTGTGTGCTCTGTGTGCACTAGATTCTCATAGGAATGAAACTGCAGTTATTATCAGTGACACTTCCTACAGGCATATCATACCAAAATGAAAGCACATAGATGAAAGGCTGCATTTAGCCTAGATAGCAGCATTTGTAGTGGGATGTGGGTGTCAAAAACACCCTCTAGTGAAAAGATACAGGAGACAAAAGTGGGAGCCCAATGGTGTAGTATGTCAAAAACAATTGAACGTAATAAAAGTAAGACACTACTCACAAAGGTGGGTTGCAGAGGGGCAACCGACCACAGGAAGCAGGTGGAGACAACAAACCCGACTCCACTCGGGGTGGTCCCTAGGGACCTGGGTGCGGTCGCTCTCCTTGGTAAAAGAAAGGGGACAGATATCCGCCGTGGTCGAAGCCACGTGTGGTCTGTACCCACCCCTCAGACGGGTGAGGTAAGGGGGTATGATTGCACAATAAGGGTATAAGAGGCGCCCTGGTGTAATAAAAGCATCTAAAAGCAGTTTAAAAACGGGAAATAAATTTGAGGTAGCTTACCTCAGTGACGAAAAAATCTTTGTATTTAACAAAGGTTTTTATTAGTAGCACAGGCAACGCGTTTCGCGGGTCAGAGCCCGCTTCCTCAGGCCAATAACAGTGCCAAACTAAATGACAGATTCAGCAAAGGGAGGCTCCCTTTGCTGAATCTGTCATTTAGTTTGGCACTGTTATTGGCCTGAGGAAGCGGGCTCTGACCCGCGAAACGCGTTGCCTGTGCTACTAATAAAAACCTTTGTTAAATACAAAGATTTTTTCGTCACTGAGGTAAGCTACCTCAAATTTATTTCCCGTTTTTAAACTGCTTTTAGATGCTTTTATTACACCAGGGCGCCTCTTATACCCTTATTGTAGATAGCAGCATAGTCTCATATAGCCTAGACAGCACATCCAGAACAACTCATATAACCCTGAAGGAGAAGGGATATGAGCTGGCGGCCATATTTGATTTTTCCTGGAGCAATAATGGATAAAAAAACACTAAAAAAGGCACACCAGAGCGGCAAAATTATCAGGTAGAGCATTTATTCTTTACAAGCTATCAACTGATATGTTTATTTTGTGTGAAACGTTCATCTCTGGTTCCCTTTAACCTGTCGCCCGCCCCACAAATTTCAGCGCCCTGCCCCTTACAACCCGCTCAGCCAATCACTGTTCAACCTTGAAGCAGGAGGTCCTGCAGTGTATTGCAGAGGCTTTTGCTATTGTGTGAGAGATGAGTGCTGATTTATAGCAGGCAATGGAACGCTACTGCCTGCAAAAGGTTTAGAGCTATAGCTTTAATTAGCTAGGCGGACGGAGTTTCAAAACAGCCGGGCCACCCACCCACGTAAATAGTCCTGGGGAGAACATTGTGTTGGGTGACCTCCCCACCAGCCCACCACAGCGATGCAACAGCGTGCTGCTTGGGAGCCACACCCTCAGAAGTGACAGCCTGGGCTCCACTACCCAACGCGGGAGGGGGACCATATCCAACCCATCACCATACAGAAAGATTCTCAAGCCTCATTAACCATATAATGAACGCGTGACTGTGATTGCACGGCCACGCAAGCTCATGTGTAAATAAAGTGCGCCGGACATCTTGCCAGGAGGACTGCTCCAATGTAGGGGCAAAATATCCCCCAAACATCAGGGCACACAAAGTCACTGCCTGGCAAGACATCAGCCGCACACTCAATAGACACTACAGAACAAGAACTACGCACCCTCACATCGAACAAACTCCACATCCATAGCATCAAGACAGCCGGATACATACAAAAAGAAAAGAAAAAAAGAGAGCAGGGCAGATGGGAATAAACATCCCTTCAGCCCAACAAAAAACAGGGGTACAACAGCACAACCACAGGTAAGGAAAAGTGTTAATACTGTGCTTTCCTTTTGAAGTGACTTGACATCACCAAATCTTTAATTGTCTTAGCGCGTCTAATTGTTACCTTTGGACAGGCCGGTATGAACTCTCTAGCAAGCAGGTCTGTATATAGAACATACCAGTGACTGCGGATACAATCAATCTGTTAATTCTGATCATTATAAAGCCTGTAATTAATCTCACCTCCTTTGGATACTCATAAGTGAGGTTTTTCTTATTTTTTAAAAAGATTGTGACGATTCGATTGTTTCTCTCCTATACACCTATTTCAACCATTTGTTATTGTATCCTTTCTCTCAAAACCTAGCCCGCAAAAGTTTGGCTTTTTTCTCAAAAGCTTTATCAACTCTACAATTGCGTTGCAATCTGAGATATTGCCCCGTAAGCATACCCCGAATCGTATTCTGAGGGTGCGAATTGTCCGCTCTCAGATATGCATTCTTTGCAGTCTCTGTCTTAAATAACTGAATCGCAATCCAGCCGTCATCACTGGCATCAATTCTAATATCTAAAAATGGTACGGTCTTCAAAACCCATTGTAAATTTTAATTTGTAATCAGTAGTATCTCCACAAACTCAATCAATAAATCTTTTCCCCCTGTCCAGAACATGAGCACATCGTCTATGTACCTATGCCACAATAGTATGTGAAAGACAAAGAACAAGAAACTGAGAGCCCAATCTGGTGTAGTAGTTACTGCAGATTTTGGATAAGTTCAAGGATAATGAAAATATACTCACAAGTCTGGGTCACCAAACAGGCGACCACTGAAAAAGCAGGTGGGGAGAATTATCACCTGACCCCACTCAGGTTAAAAAGTCGCTCTCTGTAGATAGAAAAAGGAATAGGGATGCACCCCTCCACCAAGGGTGGACTTCGATAATGCAAAAAGAAGTAACAGAGTCACCAAAATAGGGTAAAATATATTAAAAGCCGTCTAAAAGGAAGGAAATGGGTGGATTCACCTCCCTCAGGTACATTAATGACCAAGCAGTATAAGCAGTTTATGGCCAAAACATTTTACTTTACAACAATTCTCCCAAAAAAATGCTGCAACGCGTTTCACGGGCCAAGCATCCGGCTTCATCAGGCAATTAAACAAGGAGAACTCAATTGTAGATCTATCTCTCTGCTAGACAGAGGCGCTCTAGCAGAGAGATAGATCTACAATTGAGTTCTCCTTGTTTAATAAGGTGAATCCACCCATTTCCTTCCTTTTAGACGGCTTTTAATATATTTTACCCTATTTTGGCGCCTCTGTTACTTCTTTTTGCACAATAGTACGTGGCACAGGTACATGACGAGGGACTTATTTCCAAAGATGTGGCATTCCCACTCCACCAAGTACAGGGTTCGCAAGCGATGGGGCACAGGTGGTTCCCATTGCTGCGCCCTGCACCTTGCGGTAGTGGACCCCATAGAATATGAACACGTTCTCCGATATAAATGTCTGTACAAATTCAAAATAAATTATGTGTTCTCTCACTAATGCCCATCTCTGACAGCAATCTCCCCACCACCCTTACTCCCTTTGCCTGTAGCACATACATTTATATAGTAAGCACATACATTTATAGCCTCATTGGAGGTACAGAATCAGGTGCGGAGAGGTGGGCAGCTGTTTGTTATAATGGTTAATGCTTAATCAGGACATCGTGCTCCCTCCTTATATAATTACAGTAATTACTGTTACAGGACATCCCCTCTGCTCGTTCCTGTCGTCTCCATAGTATACAAGTACTTTCTGTATTTGTTGATATAATAAGATCATAATTTGCATTGAAAGTCCAATCAGAAATAGGGGACTTGGAGAGACTTCTTGCAATGCCAATTGCCGGGCTGTGCCGTGGCCCAATAAGAGGAGCTACAAGCTTAAAGCAAACCTGTAACTTAATAAAGGAGAACCTATTTGAATAAGTTTAGTGGGTTTGAGTGAGCGGGGGATTTTACAGAGGCTTCCCTCTAAAGCTGGCCATACACTAGGCAGATTACCCGCCGATCGACAGCAGATTCGATCACTGGGATCGAATCTGCTGTCACATCGTTCACGCTAAACTTCGATGTATTTCGTCCCGAAATAGATCAATCCCGTCGATCACTCCGGGCGGGAACTTACCGTCGATCGCCCGCGGGTAGGGAGCGCATCGCTAGCGGTGTACGATCGACGCAGGTTTTTACAAACAGATTGTGAATCGATTTCAGCCTGAAACCGATTCACCATCTGCTGAGTTGCCGCCTGTCCCCCCCCCCCCCCCCTCGCATGCATTACCTGAAGCTGGATCCCGGCATCTTTTCCGCATCACCTCCCGGCTGGCATCTTCTCCGCATCATGCCATCCGGCGGCATCCGTGTATAACTTCCTGTGTCACTGCAGTTACAGTGGAAGTACAAATAGAGAGCGCTCTATTTGAACTTCCGCTGTCACTGGAGTGACAGAAAGTTATACGCGGATGCGGGGGGGAGGTTGAGGGGGAGAGAGGCGGCAGCTCAGCAGATGGTGAATCGGTTTCAGGCTGAAATCGATTCACAATCTGTTTGCAGTAAAGGCAGCCATCAGAGATGGATCTATCTGTTGGTCGAATCTGATGGCAAATCGACCAGTGTATGGCTACCTTAAGGTAAATATCGATTTCTCTTCCAAAAATTGCCTTCAAGGAAACTTTAATTTAATTCAGTGAGATGCAATTACACCAACCGTGTGATTAAATTAAGGATAAACCATCTTTGGAGGTTATAGAAAGGCAGACAATTTTTTTTGGCATCGAGAGAGCCGATGAGTTTGATAGACGAGAGAATTTTGGAAGATTTCAGTACTTGCTCAAACAACATTATAAATCCTCTGATGCATCAGAAAATATTTAATATATTCTGTATTTAAATCTCAATCTTGGGTTTAAACCTTCATCCATATGAGTAAGAATAAAAAATAAAAAAAAAAGCATAAATACTAAAACAGAATAGGAGACCAGTGATGTATCTTACCCAGTAGTGAGTGCATATTTGATGTGGTTGCTGGTTGTGTAGATGAAAACCCCACTCTCCTCCCATGCACCACTTTTAACCCGAATGTTCTCATGGATGTTGCAAAGAGACTCCAGTTTTCGGTTACAGATCATAATTGCTGGGGAATGACAGAGCAGAAGATATCCCACATTAATATCACTGAAACTGATTCACAGACGTTTCTTAACACTTGAGCTGCATAAGTGTAGTAGCCAGAGAACACATGACAAGTACAGTCACTTTGCTACATGCAGCAACTGAACACTCACCATGTTTAGCCAGCAGTGCCACATGAGACATGTCAGAAGACCAGATGACATATTTCACCTTGGATATTTTCACAGAAGCCAGAGTTCTGTACACACAGAGATGAACAACATTAATATTGGTCCAATGTATCTACATTAACAGAGATGTAAACTTTTATTAATAAACAAGTAGAAGTCCTACAATGTAGAGGCCTGGATGGTCCATATTTCAGTACTAAAAGACTTACCAATTGTGGAGATCATGGCAGTACTCATTCAAATGCCCACATTTTGCAGGTCCCATTTACCACTTTCAACTTCTAAATATTTTAGGACTCCAGGTTGCATAGTGACCCTTATGACTACATTTGGTCAATAGGATGCAGATAATTCCCATGCAACTTTCATGAAAACTGTATTCAGACTGGAAATTGGACAATCAAAAAGAAGCAATAAAAGCATCAGAATGTCCCAAAACCAAGCTACATACAATTTTCATGCAGGCTGTCACAGCAACAAGAGACAATCATCTGGTTGCTATGACGCCCTCTAATGGCGCCTGTGACTACGTGCATCTGCAGGGACGACTGGAGGAGAAGAAATCATTATCGCGCAGACTGGTACATAAAAGTACCATGCAGCACTCTGCTGTTGCCGGCGGGGGAACAGAGAGGAGCCTGTGAACACGTGCATCTGCATTCATTGTAGAGCAGACTGGTAAATAAAAGTGCCACACAGCACTCTGCTTTTGTCAGGGCACTCGAAGAGTGGCAGGGGAGGAACGCTGGAGGGCCTGTAGAACTACTGAATACTCCTCCCGTCTGGCGAGGGGGACGGCGCATAGCCATCTAATGGCTGTTAATCAGCCAAGCCAAGGGCACAGGAGAGAGCAGTCTGCTCATGCCGGGGGACACGCAGCCGTCACTGCCAGCATGAGAGGGGTCAGCAAAAATATTGACTCAATTATAAGCAGAGATACCCACATTTGGACCATTTTTTATTTTGTCTCACAAACTCGGCTTATACTCGAGTATATACAGTAACTGGGTTTTTGAGGGATACCTTCCTTATTTTTGTTATTTTCCTGGTTCTTTTTTCCCCCCTCTTCCCACACATCGGGTTTATGATGTACTGTATATATGATCTGATTGATGTGAACCTTTATGAAAATTAGGCCTCTTTTACAGTAGGATGTTGCGGTTTGATGCAACATTAAAGTCGCAACGCAAATTACAATGTAATGCCCCCAAAAAATGCCCAGTTACGGTCGCATACAGTAGAGCATACAGGCAATGAAAAGTATGTTTCCAAGTCATTACTGAGCATGTGCAAGCAGTCCAACGCAGCTAATAACGTGAATAACACACTGCATGCAGTACTTTCACTTAACGTGCAGCGTTAGTCACCAACAACGTGTGCACTGTGAATGGGGCATTGATTTTTCATTGCAGTGAGTTATTCTGTGTTCAATGTGGTTTTAACGTGCGACTTTAACATCACACTGTAAAAGAGGCCTTAAATTGGACCTGAAATATTGCACAAGACACACAGAAAACGTAACATCAATGCACCCTGTATGTGTTTAAAGAGTTTAGCCTGTGTAATCCCCCCTGATTTGTGTCTAATTACTAGTTGTAATTTGATCCCTCCCCTGTGTCACATGACTGGCTATGGGCAGTTAAGTAGGTAAGCCCATTTGAAAGCACAGGCTGTAAATATGTTTGCTTCCATGAATCAGGAAGTAGAAACTGCAGATTTATTTTAGGATTTGTATCAGCTGTAACAAATACATGTTTTTTGTTTAAAGTTTACTATGCTGTTGTGTATCTTTTAGAGCCGAGAGGAGTTCTGAGCTCAGGTCCACTTTAACCTGCATTTATACTTTCCAGAATGTAGTCTTTGCTATGGCTGTTATCTATTACTGTCTATGACTGTATATATATATATATTTTTTTTTAGAACTATTTGATAGGTAGTTTTATATGCGAATATGAGAAAAACTTGAAAACTAATTATTATTATTATTTAGTATTTATATAGCGCCGACATATTACGCAGCGCTGTACAGTATATATATATATATATATATATATATATATATATATATATATATATATATATATATTGTCTTGTCACTAACTGTCCCTCAAAGGAGCTCAAAATCTAATCCCTACCATTGCCATATGTCTATATTATGTAGTGTCCCTCAAAGGAGCTCAAAATCTAATCCCTACCATTGCCATATGTCTATATTATGTAGTGTAAGTACTGTAGTCTAGGGCCAATTTAGGGGTGAGCCAATTAACTTATCTGTATGTTTTTGGAATGTGGGATGAAACTGGAGTGCCCGGAGGAAACTCACGCAGACACGGAGAGAACATACAAACTCTTTGCAGATAGTGCCCTGGCTGGGATTCGAACCAGGGACCCAGTGCAAGGCGAGAGAGCTAACCACTACGCCACCGTGCTGCCTAATAAAAACAAGTGTTACCAAAAAGAAATGTGCATGCAGGCCAGAATTATTAGCCTCTGATTAGGGAAACTAGTAAGAGGTGCCCCCCCCCCCCTAAAAAAAAAAGTTCAGTGACATATGCGTTTTGCGTACGGAGTGTTAAAGACTGATTAGACTGGCTATCGGGTACCCAAGAAGATGAGAGGCTCTGACCCTACTTTCAATGAGTAGACTTCAAGCAGAGGCGTCTCACCCACCAGGCAGCTATAAATTCTTGCCTAGAGCGGCAGGAGGAGCCAGGAGCGCTGCTGAGTAGTGAGAGAATAAATGCCTCTCAGCCCACTCAGGTATCAGTTAACACAGCAGCAGCTAACAGCAGCGCCTGACTGGACTCATAACTGGATTCACTCACTGATTAATTCAGTTCCTTCAGCTCAATGATTCAAAGAACCACAGTAATGAGTCAGTGAGAGAAGGCTCCGAGTACAGCATCAGCTTCTGAGTCCTGACTCTTCACTCTGATTCACTGATTCATTCAGTTCCTCTCTCTCTGCTACTGGTAACTGCATGGCTGTAGAGACTGAGCATAGCAGGATTAGCAGCCAGGCATGGACTGCCCCCCAGGCCACCTTTTATTCAGTGATTTAGGGATGTATCAGTGAAGAGGCGGCACACAAATGGCTTGCTAATTAAAGCGTATATTGGTGGTGAAGCAGCACTACATGTTACGAACCTTCACGGTTCTTCATCAGGTGTTTTTACACCTGATGAAGAACCGTGAAGGTTCGTAACATATAGTGCTGCTTCACCATCAATCTACGCTTTAATTAGCAAGCCATTTGTGTGCCGCCTCTTCACTGATACTGCACGTTTTTACTCAGGAGGGTGACCTGAGTGAGGTGTAGCACTGGCAATACCAGGGATATTTTTCCTGTGGGGGTTCCAGGACCGTGAACCAGTTACTTGGAAGTGATTTAGGGATGGTCTGGTGTATTCAGGTTTGTTGTTGTACAGCAATGTGAAACACTAGGCTAGCTGATAAAAGTGCAATTAGAGGACAGGCAAGCTGGTAAATATACACAGCATGATGCAGAGCTTGTCTGGAGGGTCCCTGGGAAAACATCTGTCTTGTCTCTCCCCATTGTTATAATGACTGCATGTGCAGATAAGGTGTTAAACAGGTTGAAAAGTTTTGACAGTCCCTAGACTCCAGGAGGGCTGCTTTCTGACTTGTGTGGGAGACTGGCAGGGACAGCAGTCCTATTACCGGCAGCGGCAACTAGTCTCTGTGTAATTTGGGACTGCAATACAGATTAGCTCTCTGCTCCATCTCCTGCTATTCTCCTTTAGATTTTAAGCTCCCCCTTTTGTGTCTTTGAAATCATACATTTTATTCATCATGTTCTTTTTATCACGGTCATTGCCACTTCTGTATTTTGTATGCTGTATCTTTTTGTTGTATTTTGTCACTAATTATGTATCTTGTATATTAGTGTACACCATTGTCTGTATTATGTACCCCATGTTTGTTTCTCACTTTGTACAGCGCCACGGAATATGTTGGCGCTTTATAAACCAATAATAATAATAATAATTCTCAGTCTCACTCCACTCCTCCTCTCGCTGGGCTAGTGCACGACAAAATTGCAATAGGAATCGCTAGCAATTTGCAAATGCGACTTGATAATTTGGGCTGAGGCTGCCATGATAATGGGCCTCAAGTCTATGTTTCCCCACAGGCCAAAAGGTCCCAGTCCTCCCCTGGTAGCAGCATAGTGTGTGTGTATAGTGTATATCTACTGTGTGCTGTGTGTGTATAGTGTGTGTGTGTGTGTGTGTGCGCGCGCGTGCGTGGTGTGTTTGAGTGCATGCCGCAATAAGTATATTTTATGGTGAAACGCTCTGCTGCATTACAACTATTTTCTGGTGAACCCATGCCGCAATAAGTGTACTTTCTGGTGAAACGCTGCTGTATTATGACTTTCGGGGGTCTTAGGGGGTGGGGTTCACCACAGGGGTAGTGTTCACCACGGGAGTGGTGGGTATGGGGCTGGGGGGCAATCACGGGGGGGGGGGGGGGGGGCGCCACAGGATTTCTCGCTTGGAGTGACAAAATGGTTAGAGACGCCCCTGACTTTTCACAGTAAAAAAAAATGTGGAATGGACTGAGACTGGAGGCACGAGATTTGACCCAAGGAAGCTTATTTTTTTATTCACAGTGAAATGCGTTGTCCAGCAAAGTGCATGATAGAAAAAAACGTTTGAATACTACATAGCTTAACGTCTACTCATTAAAGGTATGATCTGAGCCTCACATCTTCTTGGTACCCGATAGCCAGTCCAATCAGTCTTTAACTACACGGAAAAATATATGTCAGCAAACTTATTTTTTTTGCTTTTGTTTTGGGGGTCTCCTACCTGTCACCAGTTTCCCTACTTTTATGTAGTATATATTTATTATATACTTTAATTAAACCCATTGCAAATTACATTGGGGGACTAGTTTTGTAGCTGGGGTCATTTTTGGAGATATCCAGGTCTTGGTTCTTCTGCACCCCTATAAATGAAGCATGGTGCAAAATTAAAAATAATTAAAAAAAATCTGCTTTCGATTTTCAGTCCATAAAAATGCACTTAGTTCATTCTGGCCGCCCCAGTTCAACAATGCGACCAAGCTTTAGCGCATATTTTGGGGCCTACAAACAGCATGTGGACATTATGCGTTTACAAATTAGCATGTTTGCATAAAAAAAAAATGAATTTTTAGATTTTACCCCATTCTTCCAATCAAAATCGAGAATAGATCAGAGGGTCAAATCCCTAAGTACACCCCTTGTTGAATACATTGGGAGGTCTAGCTTTCTAGATGGGGTCATTTTGGGGGTTATTCAGGGGCTTAGTCTTTTTGCACTGCTATGAATGAAGTATGGTAAAAAAAAAAAACAAAAAAAACTTGCTTTACATTTTTAGTCTTCCGAAACCCAAATAAATACCATTTTTCCTGTGATATCCAGTAATTCCAAATTGAAAATAAATACACAAATTTGGTATCTCTACACTCAAGACATTGAAAAAATAGTTTCAGGGAAAAAAATGCATGTTGACTATCCTTTTAACCCTCCTGGCGGTTTGCAAAAAAAAAAAAATCGCCAGGGGGCAGCAAATCTTTTTTTTTTAATTTTAATTTTTTTTTTTTCATGTAGCGAGACAAAGTCTCGCTACATGATAGCCGCTGCTCAGCGGCATCCCCCCAGCCCCTCCGATCGCCGCCGGCGATCGGAGATCCGGAGATCCCGTTCAAAGAACGGGATCTCCCGGAGGGCTTCCCCCGTCGCCATGGCGACGGGGCGGGATGACGTCACCGACGTCATCGACGTCGTGACGTCAAAGCGGATTCCGATCCACCCCATAGAGCTGTCTGGCACTGATTGGCCAGGCAGCGCACGGGGTCTGGGGGGGGGGGGGGCGGCTGCGGCGCGACGGATCGGCGGGTAGCGGGCACTGCACGCAGCTAGCAAAGTGCTAGCTGCGTGCAGCAAAAAAAAAATTATGCAAATCGGCCCAGCGGGGCCTGAGCGGTGCCTTCCGGCTGCTTACCCCGAGCTCAGCTCGGGCTTACCGCCAGGAAGGTTAAAATATTGTTTGTTGCGTCAAAGTGAGAAAACATGTTTAATTTCAAAATTTGTTTTTGTTTTTATGCATTTATTTATTTTTTGTCACGAGTGAGATTAAGGCCCATATGCAATTAACTTTTTCTCCTAGAAGATATTTTTAAATCTATTTAAAATAACTTTCCAGCATTTTTCAACTGAAAAAGTATCAAAAAGTAGGTGAAAAAGTGCCATCAAAATTATTTTGACGATTTTCTTGCTTTCTGGTGGCTTTAAAGGCATTTTATTGACAAGTCTAAAAATATCACCTCGGAGAAAACTCAGGAGAAAAAGTTAATTGCATATGGGCCTAAGTGTTTAACATTAGAACAAAGCCCTATCCGTCCTAAAAAAAACCAATACCAAGATCGTTTATGTCCAACTAGTGATGGGCTGACGGGTGGATAACTATCCAAATTCGTGATTCTAATCAGGCTTAATTGCCTCAGGTGTGTGCATGGGAGACAGGGGGTTAATTACCCAGATGTCAGGCGCTTCTATACGTATCACATGCTCACACGCGTCCAATGGGACACATTCCACGACTCAATACCGCAGTGTGCGGTGTATTGAGTCATGGAACGCGCCCCATGGCATGCGTGTGATACGCATAGAAGCACCGGACATCTGGGTAATTAACCCAGTCTCATCAAAAGAAAAGTGAGTGTGGCACTCCTAAACGGTCAGGAAGGATCCGTGGGTAGAGAAGAAATAAGTCCAAAACTCCCGCTGTGGAAAATCTCTTACACTATTTGACAATAAGCCACTGACGTGTGCCTTGCATATATGACAAGAAGGAAGCAAGTCATAGATTCATTGTAGACAAGAAGCAGATTTGGGCACCATCCGTCATTCAGCTCATTTATTGCAAAACAACTTGTGCAGTATAAGATATCAAATCGTTGTCACCTGGTATTCCATGGCGATAGTGTGCGGGGTAGGGTGGAGGTGGGTGCTCAGGGCTGTAGAAGGGTCGGACCCCTTCTACAGCCCTGAGCACCCACCTCCACCCTACCCTGCACACTATCGCCATGGAATACCAGGTGACAACGATTTGATATCTTATACTGCACAAGTTGTTTTACAATAAATGAGCTGAATGACGGATGGTGCCCAAATCTGCTTCTTGTCTACAATTAACCCAGTCTCCCATGCACACACCTGACACAATTAAGCCTCATTAGAATCACGAATTTGGATAGTTATCCACCCGTCAGCCCATCACTAGTTGGACATAAACGATCTTGGTATTGTTTTTTTTTAGTTATCTACCCGTGAGCCCATCACTATGTCCGACATGGGGGCAAATTCAAAAAAGGTCGTGCGAAAAAATATTTGGTCAGGAAAATACCGCATTCAGTATTTTAGACTTTTGTGTGCTAATTCATAAAAATGTTCCCAGGCGCGATAGAAGTGCGGTAAATTACCGAAGCCCTTTGACAAAAACAGCAGAAGAGAGTGGAGTGTCTCTGTGTTGCAAGCTGTTCCGTGCAGTGAGGGCAGTAAGAGAGATCCAAACATCCCTTTAGATGTACATGTTTTGTTATATTGCCTGCTTGCTCTGAATCTGTCTATTAGTCTTTTTTAACATTCTATTTAATTGCCACAGCTTAGATCAACTTCCAAGAAACTTTGCACATGCCATACTTAGGTGATTTTCCCCACATATCTTCAAACAAGAACCCAAGAGGTTAACCAGCAACAAAGCCTATGGTATTCAAGGGAAGCCCGTTTTGTTCCGATCTTGCTCTGCTGCTGCCTGGGGGGGTTTAAAAGCTTGTCCTGTCGGTGAAGGATGCGGGTCCCATCACATTCCATCATCCAGACTTGCAGAAGACAGGGGCTGTTTCTATTGGCTCCTTGCTCCTGTCAGTCACAGCGTCCTCTGCTTCTGCTTGTGAGTCACGCACCCAGCATTGTCTCCTCACACAGATACTGCGTTCTTGTCACCACTTCAAGGCAGACAGAATTGCTTCGTGGCTTTATCACTTGCTGTAGGCTTTATGAATTGACATTTACTGACGTGTTAAGGTAATTACCGCACAAGCTGGTAATTTACCTCATCGCTCAGCAATTTCAGCTTTTCATGCAGCAACAGGTTTTATGAATTGACATTTTCCTAATTGCTTGGTAAAGTCAGCTGTTTTCTGCATTACCAAATGCGGTAATGCTTTATGAATCGCCCCCAAAGTAGAGAAGAATTATAAGCTGGTGAAGTGCAAAACTCCCAAAGGCAAAAAAATGCTCTGGGAATGGGAGCTGCATTCACTGACTGCTTTGCCAGGTCTTTACTGCAGCGGCTTTCAGCTGCAGTTTGTCTGTGGGCCTGTCCAAAGTTTAGTCTTACACAAGTGTATATACAGGATCTTCTCAAAAAATTAGCATATTGTGAGAACGTTCATTATTTTCTGTAATGTACTGATAAACAGACTTTCATATATTTTAGATTAATTACACTACAACTGAAATAGTTCAAGCCTTTTATAGTTTTAATATTGATGATTTTGGCATACAGCTCATGAAAACTCAAAATTCCTATCTCAAAAAATTACCATATTTCATCCGACCAATAAAAGAAACATGTTTTTAAAACAAAAAAAGAGTCAACCTTCAAATAATTATGTTCAGGAATGCACTCAATACTTGGTCGGGAATCCTTTTGCAGAAATGACTGCTTCAATGCGGCGTGGCAATCAGCCTGTGGCACTGCTCAGGTTGTATGGAGGCCCAGGATGCTTCGATAGCGGCCTTAAAGTGAACCTTAAGCCAGGAAAAAAAAAAAAAACACTTTTACTCACCTGGGGCTTCTACAAGCCCCCTGCAACAGTCCTGTGCCCTCGCAGTCACTCATTAATCCTCTGGTCCCCGGCTGCCAGCTAGTTTCGTTTTTGCCCACAGGCCCGTCAGGACTGGCCACGCGTAGCTTTTTCCGCATTCCCAACTGTAAATAGCGCTATTGCGGGCCGCAACACGTACAAAAATACGCGTTGCCGCATTATGCACGCATAGATATGCGGCAATGCGTATTTTTGTACGTGTTGCGGCCCGCAATAGCGCTAATTACAGTCGGGAATGCGGAAAAAGCTACGCGTGGCCAGTCCTGACGGGCCTGTCGGCAAAAACGAAACTAGCTGGCAGCCGGGGACCAGAGGATTAGTGAGTGACTGCGAGGGCACAGGACTGCTGCAGGGGGCTGGTAGAAGCCCCAGGTGAGTAAAACTCATTTTTTTCCCTGGCTTAAGTGTCTCTTTAAGCTCATCCAGAGTGTTGGGTCTTGCGTCTCTCAACTTTCTCTTCACAATATCCCACAGATTCTCTATGGGGTTCAGGTCAGGAGAGTTGGCAGGCCAATTGAGCACAGTAATACCATGGTCAGTAAACCATTTACCAGTGGTTTTGGCACTGTGAGCAGGTGCCAGGTCGTGCTGAAAAATGAAATCTTCATCTCCATAAAGCTTTTCAGCAGATAGAAGCATGAACCCACTTTTGAACCAGAAATAGCGGCACAGGCGCCTGACCTGGGCTACAGAGAAGCAGCACTGGACTGTTGCTCAGTGGTCCAAAGTACTTTTTTCGGATGAAAGCAACTTTTACATGTCACTCGGAAATTTAAGGTGCCAGAGTCTGGAGGAAGGCTGGGGAGAGGGAAATGCCAAAATGCCTGAAGTCCAGTGTCTAGTACCCACAGTCAGTGATGGTCTGGGGTGCCATGTCAGCTGCTGGTGTTGGTCCACTGTGTTTTATCAAGGGCAGGGAAAATGCAGCTAGCTATCAGGAGATTTTGGAGCACTTCATGCTTCCATCTGCTGAAAAGCTTTATGGAGATGAAGATTCCATTTTTCAGCACGACCTGGCACCTACTCACAGTGCCAAAACCACTGGTAAATGGTTTACTGACCATGGAATTACTGTGCTCAATTGGCCTGCCAACTCTCCTGACCTGAACCCCATAGAGAATCTGTGGGATACTGTGAAGAGAAAGTTGAGAGACGTAGCATCCTGGGCCTCTATAACACCTGAGCAGTGCCACAGGCTGATTTCCTCCATGCCACGCCGCATTGAAGCAGTCATTTCTGCAAAAGGATTCCAGACTAAGTCTAATTATTTGAAGGTTGACTTTTTTTGTTTTAAAAACACTTTTCTTTTAATGGTCGGATTAAATATGGTAATTTTTTGAGATAGGAATTTTGAGTTTTCATTAGCTGTATGCCAAAATCATCACTATTAAAACAATAAAAGGCTTGAACTACTTCAGTTGTAGTGTAATGAATCTAAAATATATGAAAGTCTAATGTTTATCAGTACATTACAGAAAATAATGAACTTTATCACAATTTGCTAATTTTTTGAGAATATCCTGTACACAACTGGGTTAAAGAGGAACTGTAACGACAAAACGGCCCCTGGGGGGTACTCACCTCGAGTGGGGGAAGCCTCAGGATCCTAATGAGGCTTCCCACGCCGTCCTGCGTCCCTCGGGGGTCTCGCTGTAGCCCTCCGTACAGCCGTGACGCAATATTTACCTTCCTGGCTCCTGCGCAGGCGCTCTGATGCCTCTCGGCGCCGAAGTAGGCGGAAATACCCGATCGCCGTCGGGTCTGCTCTACTGCGCAGGCGCAAGTTTCCGGCGCCTGCGCAGTAGAGCGGACCCGACGGAGATCGGGTATTTCCGTCTATTTCCGTGCCGAAAGTCGCCACAGCGCCCCCGCTGGAGCCAGCAAAGGTAAATATTGAACTGACAGTCGGCACAGTCGCCGGCTGTTCGGAGGGCTGCGGCGAGACCCCCGTGGGACAGAGGACGGCGTGGGAAGCCTCATTAGGATCCGGAGCCTTTCCCCACCCGAGGTGAGTACCCCCCAGGGGAGGTTTTTGTTGTTACAGAGTCTCTTTAAGATCAGATGACTGACTTAGCTATTCAAAAATGTTCCACTTTGCTTGAATAAACCCCTGGGTTGCTTTGGCTGTATGTTTTGGGTCATTGTCCAGCTGTATCATGAAACTCCGCCCAATCAATTTGAATGTATTTAGCTGGATTTGAGCAGACAGTAGGTCTCTGAACACCTCAGAATTAATTTGGCTGCTTCTGTCCCGAGTCATATCATCAATAAACACTGGTCTCCCAGTGCCACTGGCAGCCATGCAAGCCCAAGGCATCACATTGCCTCCACCATGTTTTACAGGTGGAGTGGCATGCTTTGGATGCCTATTAAATATCATTTGAGTCAATTGTCCAATTACTTTTGAGCCCCTGAAATTAAGGGATTGTGTTAAAAATTGCTTTAGTTGCCTCACATTTTTAAGCAATTGTTTTTTTCCCGCACTGAATTAACGTTGAAAATCTGCACTTCAACTGCATCTGCACTACAACTGTTTCGGTTTCCTTTAAAATTCATTGTGGTAACGTACAGAACCAAAATAAAAAAACGTGGTCTCTGTCCAAATTTTTGTGGATATAACCGGATATCCCTGTTCTAGTGGTTAAAGAGAACCTGTACTGAGTAAAAATATTTAAAATAAACACATGAGGTAACTTCAAATGAACATTACATAGTTACCTTGCCATCAGTTCCTCTCAGAAGCTCACCATTTTCTTCTGACAATAATCCCTTCCAGTTCTGACAATATTTTGTCAGATCTGAAATATATCAGTTGTTGTCAGTAAAATATCAGTTGCTGTCAGTTATAGCTGAGAGGAAAACTGATGTACCAGGTAATGACCATGTTTCCCTATGGCTCAAGTGGGCGATGTTACAGTTTAACTGTGTGCTGAGCAGAAAGCAGTTATGGGTAATGGCCATTTTCAAAATGGAGGACGGAAAATTCCCTTGATCACAGTGAACAAACAGGACGCGGGACAGGAGAAAGACACTGAGGAGTAGACAACATGGAAGGTAAGTATGACTTGTGTATGCTTATTTTGACTTTTAATTTTCAGTTCAGGTTCTCTTTAAGCTCCAACTATGTTCTGAAACTCCATTCAGTTCCACTTCAGCCTTTAACCTCCTTGGCGGTAATCCCGAGCTGAGCTCGGGGTATGCCGCCGGAGGTCGCCGCTCAGGCCCTGCTGGGCCGATTTTCGTTTTGAAAAAAGCAGCACACGCAGCCGGCACTTTGCCAGCCGCGTGTGCTGCCCGATCGCCGCCGCTCCGTGGCGATCCGCCGCGTGCAGCGGCGAAAGAGGGTCCCCCCAGCCGCCCGAGCCCAGCGCAGCCGGAACAAACAGTTCCGGCCGGCGCTAGGGGCTGGATCGGGCGGCTCTGACGTCAGGACGTCGACTGACATCCATGACGTCACTCCGCTCGTCGCCATGGCGACGAGGAAAGCGAAACAAGATAGGCCGCTCATTGCGGCCTATCTTGTTACTTTCGATTGCCGGAGGCGATCGAAAGTACGCTTCCGGAGCGCCCTCTAGTGGGCTTTCATGCAGCCAACTTTCAGTTGGCTGCATGAAATATTTTTTTTTTAATTAAAAAAAAAAACACATTGCAGCCTCCCTAGCAAAATAAATAAACCGCCAGGGAGGTTAAGATCCACCCAATTATTCCTGCCTTCAAAATCCATCCATACTCATTCATGCCGTCATGGCTCAGCCATCCTCATTTCTGGTTTTATAAGGCCCACCTATCTTCAATTCTGATTCTTAGTCAAACCCATCTTCATTTCTGCCTCTAAGTCGCACCTAACCTCATTTCAACCTCCAAGGTCAACACATTATCATATCCACTTCTAAGGGCCCGTTTCCACTATTGCGGTGCGGAATCGCCTGGATTCCAGCGCTGATGAAATCGCATGCGGATGCGATTCCCCTTGCGTTTTTTGCCGCAAATTCGCATAGGTGAGGGTATATGCAATTTTAACCATGTCACTTCCTGTGTGAATTTGCATTGGTACCTATGTGAATTCGCTGCAAAAAACGCATGGGGAAACCGCATGCGATTTCCCTATTAAATACATTGTGTGCGATTAGCCTGCATTCCACACGCAGGCGAATTCTGAGGGCTCTGCCGTGCATGCAGAAAAATCCTGCACAGAAAAACGCACAGCAAAACTGACAAGTGGAAACAGGCCCATCCATTTGTATTGGCTGCGCGAATCTGCATGCAGGAAACGCATGCAGATTCACAATAGTGGAAACGGGCCCTAAGAAATACCCATTCTCATGCGGGCTCTTAAAATACAGCTGAAGCAAGAGGTATATGGAAGCTGCCATTATTATTTCCTTTTAAACGATACTGGTTTCCTGTCTGTCCTGTTGATCATCTGCCTCTAATACTTTTAGGCATAGACCCTGAACAAGCATGCAGCAGATCAGGCATTTCTGCCATTGTCAGATATGACAGGATTATCTGCATGCTTGTTTCTGGTGTTATTCAGACACTTGTACATCCGAATAGATCAGCAGGGCAGCCAAGCAACTGTTATTGTTTAAAAGTAAACAAATAGGGCAGCCTCCATATACTTCTCACTTCAGTTGTCCTTTAACACCCACCCAATCTCATTCATGGCTCCGCCATATAAGATACAAGTGCATAGAGTCACTGTAACATCCAAGCTCACATGCACCTGCATCAACTCTTTTTTCAATCCTCCTTCCAAGAACTACTGTTGCTGGATCTTTAACATTCATCTTCACTCTCCAAGCTACATTTTTCAGATTCAGTAGCCTTTCTAGTTTTAAAAAAAATGAAAGTTTATAAACCTTTCCTAGTAGTAAAAATGTTTCTGTACTGTTTATAAAACGTTTTCTGTAAGTTTATAAACCTTTCCTAAAAATAAGAAAAAGATACGTTATTGCTTCACAAGCACTACTATAATTTAGTGTAGTACAAGTTTCCATTCCATTTCAGTTTGTAGAAAGCTACCAATTTCCAGACATGGCAAATAATTTAAAGTACTCCAAATTACAGCCAGGAAAGCAGTACTATGTTTGGTTGACAGTACAGCCCAAATCATCATTTGACAGTTTATCTGCAGACACAACCAACTACCACTTACTAATAAAGTGCTTAAAGAGAAACTCCGACCAAGAATTGAACTTTATCCCAATCAGTAGCTGATACCCCCTTTTACATGAGAAACCTATTCCTTTTCACAAACAGACCATCAGGGGGTGCTGTATGACTGATATTGTGGTGAAACCCCTCCCACAAGAAACTGTTTAGTATTTACTCCTGGCTGTTTCCAACTGCCAAAAAACCATGCAGCAGCTACAACACCTGCCAGTAGTAAAAATGTCACCATGTAATAAATGTCAGAATGAAAATCAGGGATATAAAAGATTTTACAATGGGCACACACTGACTAAATCATTTATACATAATTAATGTAATAAAAAAAAGTGCTTCATTCTTACAGTATTTTCACTGGAGTTCCTCTTTAACCACTTGAGGACTGCAGTGGAAAACCCCACTAAAGACCAGAGCAATTTTAACTAAATGGGCCACTGCAGCTTTAAAGCATAGCTACAGGCCCGTACAACTCAGCACACAAGTGATCCCCCCCCCCTTTTTCTGCCCACCAACAGAGCTCTCTGTTGGTGGGGTCTGATTGCCCCCCAGACATTTGTTTATCATTGTTTGTTTTTTAATAAAAATTTGCTGCTTTTTTAAATATTTATAAATCCCCCCCCCCCCCATCAGCCAATCAGTGTGATCGTCTGTCATAGGCTTCAGCCCATGACAGCAGATCAATCTCGCAGTTGCAGAGGGGACAGCCGCTCGGAGACTTAAGTCGGGGCGGAGCTCCGCCCCTCAGGCAGGAGATGCTCACGCAGCCTGTGTGCGATCTCCTGCAAATCCCAGCCCCAGGACTTGACGTTAATTGGCATTAGGCGGTCCTGGGGCTGCCGCCACGACCTCGCCCGTTGGCGTGGGGCAGTCTTTAAGTAGTTAAAATCACTACCTCAATACAAATTTGTGTTTCACAAAAATTTACATTTCCCTTAAAGAGTAACTGTTAGGCATTATATGTGAAATACATTTTCTATATTAGCACGGTGGCGTAGTGGTTAGCTCTCTCGCCTTGCAGCACTGGGTCCCTGGTTCGAATCCCAGCCAGGGCACTATCTGCAAAGAGTTTGTATGTTCTCTCCGTGTCTGCGTGGGTTTCCTCCGGGCACTCCGGTTTCCTCCCACATTCCAAAAACATACGGATAAGTTAATTGGCTCCCCCTAAAAAAATTGGCCCTAGACTACAGCACTACATAATATAGACATATAGCAATGGTAGGGATTAGATTGTGAGCTCCTTTGAGGGACAGTTAGTGACAAGATATATATACACTGTACAGCGCTGCGTAATATGTCGGCGCTATATAAATACTAAATAATAATAATAATAATAATAATATTAGTCTATTACATAGACAAAAAGGATGCTAAAAAGGCAATGCAACTAGTTAAAATCCTTCTTACTTTTTTTTCTAGGTTTTTCTCTCCCCATGCCTGCAGGACGCAAGCCGCAGAACAGAAATGACAGGCAGGCTGATTGGCTAAAGCCTCTGTCAATCACCGCTCTGCGATTGGCCGCCTGCTCTCCCCTTGTCTGCGGCGGTGTAGCCGCTGTAAGAGCACACGGAGGGGGCCAGAGGCTATCTCCTGTCACTGTCCTCTGCCCCCTCCTCCAGTGTGATGTCCGCGCCCCCCCTTCTGCCCTTCCGCCGCCGCCGCATTATCCTTCATCCCCGCACAGAACTTTGGGGAAGGATAAAGGCAGCGCACAGACTCCAGAAATAATGTTCCCAGGCGCTGCAGTTCCCCCCATACTCTCTGCACTGACGCCGGTGGTAGTGCAGAGAGTATAGGGGGGAACTGCAGCGCTTGGATCTATTGTTAGGTGAGTCTTTGCCAGTTGCATTTTTCCTCCCCGCTGTGCTGAGAATAAGTGCGGGGAGGAGGGGAGTGCGGGGGGGAAGAATATACCCGAAGGAAGAAAGATGGCCCCTGCCATGAAGAGAATGACCCCATATTTCTAACATAAAATGATATGGAAGGAAACCGAGGAGAGTGCAATACATCTGTTATGTAAGTAGAGGAAGTATGTATCTACTTACATATGTGTTTTCTTTGGGGGGCATGTTATTGCTAATAGTTCCTCTTTAAGTTCTACAAGTATTCACTGCCATCCCAAATTCCATCTACAGGCAACATGTGTAGTGATAGCACTATGCAGAGAGGAGGGTTACCGTTTCTGCTGAACATCGAACAGTGTGATAGAGTCTGCGTCACGAAGCAGTAAGTTTCCTGTACCAGCATAGAAGATCTCATCACAGTTTGGCACTTGGACTTTCTTAGTGATCTCGTTTTTCAGGTTCTTAATGAGGATCTGTGGAGAAAAAAACCAAAACATTGTTACTCACTGGGTAACGTTCTTTCTAGTAATTCTCTGGAACAAGACTCAGAGAGATAGCCAAGTGTACTCAGGAAATATTTAAATATTTCCCCTTTAATACTGAGGTAGGAGTAAGGCTGTCCTTCTTTTAAATTATAATTCAGTTCAAGCACTTTATTGTCATTGTGTAATACAACAAAATGACATGACAAAAATGTTCATAACAGCCCCACGGTGCACATAGGGAGCATAGTGACAGTAACAAAGGTAGAAATAAAAGAATTAATCTAGAATGCCATGTATTTCAAATGTTTAAACAATTTGTTCACAGTGTTCATTATTTCAGGGAGGATTCAAAGTTTATCAAGTTTATTGCAGAAGGGAAAAAGCTGGTTTTCAGTCTGTTCGTTTGTATGCGGATTGATCTAAAGCATTTACCTGATGGTAGGAGCTCAAACAAGGCATTTCCGGGGTGAGTGTAGTCCTTGATAATGTTTTTGGTCTATCTCATACAGCAAGTCTTGTACAACAGTTCCAGTGATGGTAGTTCAATGTCAATATTGGCTTCTGCTGTTTTAACAACTCACTGCAGGGCTTCTCTGGCAACCTTTGTGCAGCTGTTGTACCAGGCCATCATGCAAATGGTCAAAACACTTTCTATAGTGCATCTGTAGAAATTAACCAGAAGCTTCTGTTGAAGGTTAGCGCTCCTTAGTTTCATCAAAAAGAGGCGCTGTTGTGCTTTGCCAGTTACAGCTAAAGCATGGTCAGCCCAGGACAGGTTCTCTGTGATGGCGACTCCCAAAAACTTGAAGCTGGAAACTCTCTCCACTGCCTCTGCATTGATCATTATTGGTATGTGAGTGGTCTTTTTGGTGGTCCTAAAGTCCAGAATAACTTCATTGGTCTTTTTTTGTATATAAAAAAGGTTTTTAATGTCACACCACACAGTCAGGCTCCTAACTGCTCTGTATGCAGCTTCCTTGTTGTCTATTATAAGTCCAATGACAGTCGGCATCATCTGCAAACTTAACAATTATGTTTGAGTTATGGATAGACTGGCAGTCATAGGTGAAAATTTCATGGAGGAGAGGATTTCGTACAATCCCTGTGGCACGCCAGTGCTCATGGTAAGGGTGTAGGATGTGTCTTTTTCTAACCTGACAGCTTGAGGGCGATTTGTAAGAAAGTCCAATAACCAGGTACATATGGAGAGTGCAACACCTAGTGCATGGAGTTTGTTGGTCAGCTGGCTAGGTACGATGGTGTTAAATGCTGAGCTGTAGTAAACGAAGAGCATCCTAGCATAGGTGTTGGGCTTTTCTAGGTGTGAGAAGGCAGCATGGAGAGCTACACAGATGGTGTCCTCAGTCAATAAATTTGTTCGGTAGGAAAACTGGTGCTGATCTAGATTTGCTGGGATGAAGGCTTTGATGTGTGTGGCTACCATTCTTTCAAAGCACTTGCGGAAGACAGGGGTTAGCGTAACTGGTCTGTAGTCATTAAGACAGGTTATCCTGGGATTGGAACAGGCACAATGGTTGTGGTTTTAAAGAGACACTGAAGCGGAAAAAAAATTATGATATTATGATTTGTATGTGTAGTACAGCTAAGAAATAAAACATTAAGATCAGATACATCAGTCTAATTGTTTCCAGTACAGGAAGAGTTGAGAAACTCCAGTTGTTATCTCTATACAAAAAAGCTATTAAGCTCTCCGACCAAGTTAGTCGTGGAGAGGGCTGTTATCTGACTTTTATTATCTCAACTGTAATTGAAATGTTTACTTTTCCTCTGCCAGAGGAGAGTTCATTATGTCACAGACTGCTCTGAAAGACTCATTTTGAATGCTGAGTGTTGTGTAATCTGCACATATTATAGAATCATGCAATGTTAGAAAAAACACTATATACCTGAAAATAAAAGTATGAGAATATTTTCTTTGCTGCTAATCTTCTAGTAATTATTCATAGTACACAACCAATTCATTATATCATATTTTTTTTCGCTTCAGTGTCTCTTTAAGTCATGAGGAACCTACACTCAATGAGAGAGAATGAGGTTGAATATTTGAGAAAAAACCTCCACTAGCTGGCCAGCACAGGCCTGGAGCACGTCCTTGCACATCACTGGGACCTGCAGCTTTCCTGTTGATATTTGTGAGTGCCTTTCACATTTCATGTATATGAAGGACTAATGGCTAGGAGTTTGTAGTGGGCCCAAAGTTGACTGGAGGCTGATTGATGTATTTTTCAAATCGGGCAAAGAAGTTAAATTCCTCTGCTAGGCTGGAGTTATTGGGCAGTACGTATTGTGTGCCGTTCTTAATGCTGGATCCACACCATACAATTTTTTGGCACATTTACCTGCCAGGTCGATTATTTCCAGCATGTCCGATCTGAGGATCGATCGTTTCTTTTAGCAATTTTCTGATAGATTTCCATAGAGAAACGGAAATCGATCAGAAAATCGCGAAAAAAAAATGATAGATCCTCAGATCGGATATGTGGACATAATCAATCTGGCGGGTAAATCTGCCAAAAAAATGGTATGGTGTGGATCCAGCATAAGGTGTTTTCTCCTCTGGTTTTACAATCCACATGCTGATAAAATCTGGGAAATACATTAAGAGGCGCTCAAACCTATTGCTTGACCCACTGAGTTGTGCTCCCATTTTTGCCTGAGGAAGCGGGGTCACGCCCACAAAACACATTGCATTTGTGGAGTTGAATAAATTTGTCAATTCTGTTTTATCGAGACTCAAGTGAGTTTTCTTTTTTTGTAAGAGGGAGGTAAGTCCACCTTAACATCCCCCTCTGCTTTTAAGCAGTTTTTAAAATGTTTCACTCTACTCTGGCGCCTCTGTATACAGAGTTTTTGCTGATCTTCTAGTCCACCCTGGGTGAAGGGGTGCATCCCCATCTACTATCTAGAGAGAGCGACTACTTAACCTGAGTGGGGTCAGGTCCTAATGCTCCCCACCTGCATTTAAAGTGGTTGCCTATGGGTAACCAGTGTTTGTGTATATATACATAAAATTGTATTGAACTCTTAATTTTACCTGACAATACTGCACCATATTGGGCTCTCGATTCTCTTCTTGTTTTTAAGCTGAGACAGATGAAATTAAAGTTTTATACATACATATGGCTTTCTCCAGTCCCCTTCAGGCTAATCAGTACCTAGCTGTCCTCCTCCGCCACCTGGATCTTCTGCTATGGGTCCAGGTACTTGAGCTAGTCGGGTGTAGTGTGCATGCACACACTCCGCCGCTGGGTGCGTACTACACTTGCGCAGCACTATTGCGCAAGTCCAGAATGTTCCTGGCTGTGGAAGTGGCACGTGGCCAGACTGCGCTGAGTGGCTGAATTACCGGGACTCATAGCAGAAGATCCATTTGGTGGAGGAGTTTATTAAAACAAAAAGAAAAAGCGAGCACGCATCACCGGGCAACAAATATTGCTTTTAGTCTATACATTGGGGGGGGGGGGGGGGAGAAATAGGTCATAGACCTGATGATAACTATACAAAAAGAGAAAAGGCAACCCCTCAAAATAATAGGTAGTTAACAAGCACTAATTGGACCAAAAGAACATGTATGAGGTATAACATATCTTTATTAAAGCCAACTAAAAATTACAAACATTTAAAACAAAGCAGACCGTGACCACGCCTATAAAAGGCCCCCAGTAATACAAGTATTATAGTGGCATCGCAATCCATAAAGATACAGCAGGAATAAATAATATAATAAATACTCAATTGTGCATTTTCCTCGAGGTATGTGTGGTCATAGAAATTTGTCAGTGTTGTAGTGTATAGTATACTATATTTATAGAAGAAAATTTAACACTGAACCACACATTAATCAGGAGAAAATGCACTCATATTAAAAATAGAGCTGTAAAAAAATCTCACAAAACGCCACATAATAAGGTGCCAGTATCAACTAAGACTTCAATCTGAAGAACAGTGCATTACATCAATCATCAAAGTGCATATAAGTGCATATGAGGTAGTGAGCTGAGAATAAAGAGCCAAGGTAAGGCAAGACAAGAATCAAAGCCTGTGACGACCCTTCAGCAGCTTCGGCGGAACTAGTCGGACAGGCGCAGGAGCGCCCATGCAGCCGTCCCCAGGCCTTACATACTACTTTACATAGGTGAGCCTCACAATCGTATCTCTCCTCCATGCCTCTCGCACTTTACCTACCCACATCTCTTCGCTATATTCTTATTTGTATTTCACGTACTTTGATTCTTGTCTTACCTTACCTTGGCTCTTTATTCTCAGCTCACTACCTTATATACTTATATGCACTTATATGCACTTTGATGATTGATGTAATGCACTGTTCTTCAGATTGAAGTCTTAGTTGATACTGGCACCTTATTATGTGGCGTTTTGAGAGATTTTTTACAGCTCTATTTTTAATATAGGAGTGCATTTTCTCCCGATTAATGTGTGGCTCAGTGTTAAATTTATTTCTATAAATATAGTATACTATACACAACAACACTGAAAAATTTCTATAACCACATATATCTCGAGAAAAATGCACAACTGAGTATTTATTATATTATTTATTCATGCTGTATCTTTATGGACTGCGATGCCACTATAATACTTGTATTACTGGGGGCCTTATATAGGCTTGGTCACAGTCTGCTTGGTTTTAAATGTTTTTAATTTTTAGTTGGCTTTAATAAAGATATATATTATACCTCATACATGTTCTTTTGGTCCAATTAGTGCTCGTTAACTACCTATTTTGAGGGGTTGCCTTTTCTCTTTTTGTACCATTTGGCGGAGGAGGACAGCGACTGGATTAGCCTGAAGAGGGCTGGAGGAAGCCCCAGGTATGTATAAAACTTTTCTTTTCATCTGTCTCAGGTACCCTTTAATTCATAGTCACCAAACCAAATGTTACCAACATATCAAATTATTTGATTTCACGAGCAAAGGGAGTGCATACATTTGCATAAACCAGCATCAACGCAGAATTATTTCCATCTCATTGACCATCTCTATTTGTGACACAGCTACACATCAGGATTTATTCTTACAGCATAGATGTTATCTAGTATATATAAGAGATCGATGTGTACACATCATATATACTGTACAGTCACAATCAGATATGTATATCGGACTTTAAAAATATTGGGACTGCTTTATTGAAGCAGAACAAGTAACTAATTTTTGATTGGTGTATTTCATTTTTTGTGGACAAAGTACAGCAATTACTGTATATATAAATTATTTATGATGACTATTATCTGAGAAATAGAACATTCTATCATATTTTCTATTTTATATACAGTTTAAATTCATTAGGAGTCGGAGTCTGCATTTTCTCCCGACTCCGACTCCAGGTACCCAAAAATTGTCCCGACTCCGACTCCACAGCCCTGATGGTCAGGAGGGTCTTATAGTCCAAAAAATATGGTAAATAAGAACCACACAGAGTGGATAACACAACAAACAATACATCATGATCCCAGTTCCACCACATGAAAAAACAAAACACCACATTATCCCAGAGGATTACTAGAAAGAACGTTGAGTGAGTAAAGTGTTTTGCCAAATAATCCTCTGGGACAAGACTCGGATATGGTAAGCAAGAAACCTCAAACCTCTGGGTGGTTGAAAGCTTCAATACTTTCTGTCCAAAGGTCTGTTATTGATCAGACAATATATCAAGTTTATGTGTTTTACAGATGTGTTGAAACTTGACCAAGTCACAGCTTGCAAGTCCGATCCAGAGTGTCCCCAGCAGGAGCCCAGGTTGCTGCTACTGCCTGTGTGGAATGTGCTGTGAGACACTTGTAATTCTACCAGCCGTATGGAATATGTCGTGAAAACAGCTTCATTTTAATCCATCTACCAATTATAGCTTTTGATGCACTACATCCCTTATTTTTGCTTCAAAACCAAAAGAATCCAAATTCCTACAGTCCACAGTCACCTCCAAATACATGAGAACACTTCTTCTGACTTTAACAAAGTTACATTTTTCATTACTTGGCTTTTGTAGATAAACTGTTCTGCATATTATATATTGCGAGACGTGAGGCTACCTTCCCAAGTCCTAAGCCACACACGCTGCTTCCTGCTAAACAGGAAGCAGCGTGTGTATACCCGGCTATGCAGAGAGGAGACCAGCGGCTAGTGAGTGATCGGCGATTGGAACCAGGGAGGTGAGTAGCTATTTACAGCGCTTCCCTGCTGCAATCACTCTGCAGTCGGAGGGGGGAGAACGGAGGGCGGCCCAGGGAGAGGAAGGGAGGGAGAGGTCGGGCTGCCCTTCCCGCGGCTCCCCCCTCCCAATAGCGCTCAGGGCTGCCGCACGGATGCACGGCCCCTAGAAATGGGCCTGGATGTAAGAGACTCTGATCTATCCTTCGCAAGATTCAAAGTGTCACTAATGGCTGAAATAAGGCCATCAGTATCATCAACTTTGAATTTAAAGTGTACCCGAGGCGACATGTGACATGAGATAAACGTGTATGTACAGTGCAAAACATTAACAACCAGGCTGTCTGTTTATTTTGCTGCCTAGAAGAGTTCATTTTCAGGCATGCAAGTGACAGCTTCAGTCTTGCTGGTACCTTGTCGGGAGTATAGTAAACCTCACAGATGAGTAAATTATAGCCATAGAAGTTTTCCTGGCAGAGTCCAACTTTTGAGATAGAGAATTTTCAATAGTACATGTATTTTAACTCTGAGGCAGTTAACAGACTGCCGTTGAGCAAAGACAATAAACCATTCAATCGACTTTGTAGATGTTTAAATATAAAATAAAACCATGTGATATCTAAAAAAAAAAAGGTCACTTTTGAGGAGAAAAATAAAAAATACAATTGTTTGCTTATCTTATCAGTTTATTTTCACCTCGGGTTCATCTTAAAATTTAAACAGTGGATTAGCAGAATCCTTAAAAATATCATGAGTCGGAAGAAGATTCACCTTCTGATGAATAGCATACCTCATTACCATGTTACTTTAAAGAGAAACTCCGACCAAGAATTTAACTCCCAATCAGTAGCTGATACCCCCTTTTACATGACAAATCTATTGCATTTCACAAACAGACCATCAGGGGGCGCTGTATGACTGATATTGTGGTGAACCCCCTCCCACAAGAAGCTCTGAGTACCGCAGTACTCTGGGCAAACTGCCACAATGTAACAATGTTCACAGACAGGAAATGGTTGTTTACAGCTGTCTGTAACAGCCAGAACAGCTAGAAACAGCTACATAACCTGCCCACAGTAAAAATGTCACCATGTAATACATGTCAGAATGTGAATCTGGGAGAGGTAAGATTTTACAATGAGCAAACACTGACTAAATCATTTATACATAATTATTGTAAAAATGAAGCACTTTTTTTATTACATTATTTTCACTGGAGTTCCTCTTTAAGAAGTACCAGATCAGTCCCAGAGGTAGATAGTTTAGGCTATAACAAAGAAGTTTTAAATTGATTTAAAATTTCAGCAACCTCTTTCCTAGTAGCTTTCACTGCATCCTTAACTTAAGTGTCTAAAAAACGTTCCTTAGCTACAGTGGCTTGAAAAAGTATTCGGCCCCCTTGATGTTTTCCACATTTTGTCACATTACTGCCACAAACCTGAATCAATGTTATTGGAATTCCACGTGAAAGACCAATACAAAGTGGAACGAAAATCATACATGATTCCAAACATTTTTTACAAATAAATAACTACAAAGTGGGATGTGCGTATTTATTCAGCCCCCTGAGCCAATACTTTGTAGAACCACCTTACAGCTGCCAGTCTTTTATGGTATGTCTCTACCAGCTTTGCACATCTAGAGAATGAAATCCTTGCCCATTCTTCTTTGCAAAACAGCTCCAGCTCAGTCGGATTAGATGGACAGCGTTTGTGAACAGCAGTTTTCAGATCTTGCCACAGATTCTCGATTGGATTTAGATCTGGACTTTGACTGGGCCGTTCTAACACATGGATATGTTTTATTTTAAACCATTCCATTGTTGCCCTGGATTTATGTCTTGGGTCGTTGTCCTGCTGGAAGGTGAACCTCCACCCCAGTCTCAAGTGTTTTGCAGACTCCAAGAGGTTTTCTTCCAAGATTGCCCTGTATATGGCTCCATCCATCTCCCTATCAACTCTGACCAGCTTCCCTGTCCCTGCTGAAGAGAAGCACCCCCAGAGCATGATGCTGCCACCATCATATTTGACAGTGGGGATGGTGTGTTCAGAGTGATGTGCAGTGTTAGTTTTTCTGCCACACATAGCGTTTTGCATTTTGGCCAAAAAGTTTCATTTTGGTCTCTTCTGACCAGAACACCTTCTTCCACACGTTTGCTGTGTCCCCCACATGGCTTGTTGCAAACTGCAAACGGGATTTCTTATGCTTTTCTGTTAACAATGGCTTTCTTCTTGCCACTCTTCCATAAAGGTCAACTTTGTGCAGTGCACGACTAATAGTTGTCCTATGGACAGATTCCCCCACCTGAGCTGTAGATCACTGCAGCTCGTCCAGAGTCACCATGGACTCCTTGACTGCATTTCTGATCAGCGCTCTCCTTGTTCGGCCTGTGAGTTTAGGTGGACGGCTTTGACTTGGTAAGTTTACAGTTGAACAGTGCTCCGTGGGATGTTCAAGGCTTTGGAAATCTTTTTGTAGCCTAAGCCTGCTTTAAATTTCTCAATAACTTGATCCCTGACCTGTCTTGTGTGTTCTTAGGACTTCATGGTGTTGTTGCTCCCAATATTCTCGTGAGGCTGTCACAGAGCATCTGTATTTGTACTGACATTAGATTACACACAGGTGCACTCTATTTAGTCATTAGCACTCATCAGGCAATGTCTATGGGCAACTGAGTGCACTCAGACGAAAGGGGGCTAAATAATTACGAAAACACCCCACTTTGCAATTATTTCTAAAAAAAAATATTTGGAATCATGTATGATTTTTGTTCCACTTCTCACGTATACACCACTTTGAAATGGTCTTTCATGTGGAATTCCAATAACATTAGTTCAGGTTTGTGGCAGTAATATGACAAAATGTGGAAAACTTCAAGCGGGCCGAATACTTTTGCAAACCACTGTATAGCAGCAATAACTAAATGAACTGCACCGCAAAGTGAGAATCTCCCCATGTTCTCACCTTTGGGGCTGTTGAAGCATCATCCCTGGGCACTGTAGACATCAGGTAGTCTTGTCTCAACTGTCAGCACAGACTGCAACTTGCACGTGCATGAGAGATGCCAGCCCGTCCTTCCAACACCTTTTGTGGCCGTACCGGCTGGTAGTGACGCTTATGTAGACAAAAGTTTTCTCCGCAAAAAAAACAAAACTGGGGACTTCACGCTACAGCCTACCCCCCCAATTAGCTTCTGCTAGATTTGGTATTGCAGACACAAGTGTAAGTTTTGAACCTTATTGGCTGATAGGTTGTCTGCAGACCAATTTAAATTGCAGAGTGAGCATTTGATTCTCTTTTGCTTGGCGTTCAGGGATGGTTGTGGCCGATTCCCTTGTGGTGTGACCACTGGGGCTCACCTGTAATCATCCTTTGGTGTCGCATGTGGGGTTGGGGGTCCTGGGTGGTGGCAGAGCTCAAGGCCCCCACCTGTTCTGTGCACAAGCATTTGAGTGCAACAGGCCTGGAAGTGAACGCATCCGCATCACTGACGTCTTGTCACTTCCTCCCTCCTCTAGACTGATGGAGGGAAACTACGTCTCATCGTGAGAAAGACCTTGTATTTTGTACCAGGGCTGTGGAGTCGGTCCAAAAATCCACCGACTCCGACTCCTCAGTTTAGGATTCCACCGACTCAGACTCCTCGACTCCGACTCCTCTAATTTGCATATTACAATTTTGTTGATTAAAAGTATGTAACATGAAATTTGTCTCTTAACTGCCAACGCTTAGGAATTTTACAAGACAACTGAAGTGAGAAGGATATGTAGACTACTATATTTATTCCCTTTAGACTAAAACCAGTCCTTGGTAAGAGTACTTGTAAAAGATACAAACCGGAACAAAGAACATCTATCAGGCCCTAGGCAATGTAAGTGTGGGTACATGTAAGAATGATGTGCAGGTACTCTGCAGGGGAATGAGGAGATTCTTCCTCTATTACACATTCTTCATGCACAATCTGAACAAGGTTTATGGGTGACATACAACACCTCTGTGTTCAATGTTCACAGCATTCTCAGTGGATTCCGTGCAGCTCTGTGGGGAGTGCATATGTAGAGTATAGTACTACTGTGTAACAAAGTAAACCTGAGACAGATGAAATTAAAGTTTTATACATACCTGGGGCTTCCTCCAGCCGCCTTCAGGATAATCAGTCCCTCGTTGTCCTCCTCCACCACCTGGATCTTCTGCTAGGAGTCCAGGTATTTGAGCCAGTCGGGCGTAGTGCGCATGCACACACTCCGCTGTCAGGAGCATACTACACCTGTGCAGCACTATTGCGCAGGTGCAGAATGTTCCTGGCTGTGGGAACGGCACGCGGCCGGACAGCGCTGACTGGCTGAATTACCAGGACTTATAGCAGAAGATCCGGATGGTGGAGGACAGCGAGGGACTGATTAGCCTGAAGGGGGCTGGAGGAAGCCCCAGGTATGTATAAAACTTTACATTTCATCCGTCTCAGGTACCCTTTAATTTGTAGTCACCAAACCAAATTTTATCAACATATCAAATGATTTGATTTCATCAGCAAAGGGAGTGCATACATTTGCATAAATCAGCATCAGTGCAGAATTATTTCCATCTCATTGACCATCTCTATTAGTGACACAGCTACACATCAGGCTTTATTCTTACAGCATAGATGTTATTTAGTATATATAAGAGATTCCTGTGTACACATCATATATACAGTCACAATCAGATATGTATATCTGACCTTAAAAATACGGGGACTGCTTTATTGAAGCAGCACAAGTAACTAATTTTGATTGGTTTATTTCATTTTTGTGGACTAAGCACAGCTATTACTGTATATATACTGTATATATTCACATTATTTTTAATGACTATTATCTGAGAAATAGAACATTTTATCATATTTTCTATTTTAATTACAGTTACAAATTCATTAGGAGTCCGTGCATTTTTTCCCCGACTCCAGGCACCCAAAATTGCCCGACTCCACGACTCCGACTCCACAGCCCTGTTTTGTACACCAGCTGTCCCTCCACTGCAGACTTGGCAGCAGTCCAAGAGAATTCCAAGGGCTCTCAGACCTTGTTCACACTGTGTTCGGCTTGTGTGTCCGTCCACGGTGGGCTTTTTTTCTGTGTTTAAAGCGGTTTCCGGCGATTTTCTGCGCGGTCGCTCGTTTTTGTAAGCGCTTTTGCAGAGCGCTTCCGTCTTTTTATCCGGAAAAAAATCCAAAAACAATAAATACAATGTATTTAAAAAAAAAAAAAAAAAAAAAAAAAAAAAAAACGCTCACACAATCACTTGCTAAAGCGATTTTGTGAGCGTTTTGCATTGTTCCTATACCGTCCATTGAGGCAAAAATGGCTCAAGCACTGCTTTTCAAAGGGGATCGCAAACGAACCGCTCTGATATGAACTCTCAGAGAATCATTGCACAAGCGCTTTTAGGGCGATTTTGAAAATAGTCAGCGCTTAAAATTCTACAAAAACGGATATAATGAGAACAAGGCCTTACTAAGGCCTCTTTCACATTACATAATGTGTGAACTAACCGATTTCGTGCACGCGTTATGACCTGCGGCATGACGTCTGAAAGTTGTGGTGTAACGCTGATTAATGGCGTGAATTCTAATTCACCCGACGGGAAAACGCCGGTGCTGGATGTTACGAACCTCCCAGATGCTTTACAACGTAACGCTATGGAACGCTTTGTCTAATGTGAAAGCTAACATGAAAATCAAATAGACTTTCATGTTACCTTTCTAAACGCATTTTAGGAGCAATCCGTCAAAACGCATGGATCAGCTCCTAGTGTGAAAGAACCCTAAAGTCCAGTTCATCCGTGTGAAAGAATCTGCATATTTATTGCAGGAAATATTAGAACTGAGGTAGGAGTAACACTGTCTTTCTGTTAAAGGGGAAAAACTGAAATATTTCCTGAGTAGACATATCTCAGAGTTATGGTCCCATAGAATTACTTGATTAAGACAAATTGATTATCGTATTTTTCAGACTATAAAACACATCTAGGTTTAGAGGACTAAAACCAGGGGGGAAAATATATTCTAAACCTGTTGCATCCAAGGTGAAGGGGCATCTTGTGACTTATGCCCCCTTTGTACCTCTTGTGTCGGCCCGTGTCCTCCTCTGTCCCCCTCGTCCTCCTGTATCCCTCATGTGTCTGCCTCTGTCCTTGTGTCCTCCTCTATGCCCCTTTGTGTCCCTGTGTCCTCCTCTGAATGGGCACAGTACAGGGAGTCACCGACATTGCAGCGGGTTGGAGGTTCCTATTGGCAGGCATACACAAATTAGGAACTCCCTGAATTTGGACTATAAGATGCAGTGACCTTTTTCCTCACTTTTGGGGGAGGAGAGTCTTATAGTCCAAAAAATACAGTAATTATCATTGGAGGTAGTAACAAAAATCCTTCAACAGAAGAACAGAACAACTACTCACTGAATGCATACGGTCCAGAACTGCAAATCTATTGCGAGCCACCCAAACTGCCGTTAGACCAGAAGATCGCTTCCCCTCTGGTGCTGCAAAGAGACCATATCATATTAGCTTCAGAAAAAATAAATGTAGTTTGCAAACAGCATATATAACCATCTACCTGCAACAAACACCAAATACATTTTTTGAAGTAGGTCTGAGCTTATGAAGTATAAGGTACAGGAGGACATGTTAAAGGGTAACTGAAGTGAGAAGAATATGGAGGCTGCCATATTACCAGTTGCCTGGTTGTCCTGCAACAAGCATGCAGCTAATATTGTCAGATCTGACAATGTCAGAAACACCTGATCTGCTGCATGCTTGTTCAGAGTCTATGGCTAAAATTATTAGAGGCAGAGGATCAGCAAGACAGTCAGGCAATGTGCATTGTTAAAAAGGAAATAAATATGTCAGCCTCCATATCCCTCTTGCTTCAGTTGACATTTAAATGTATAAAGTTTGTGAAAAAATGAGGGACTGAGTAATGGCATATTATTTATTGTATTTATAAAGCGCCAACATATTACGCAGCGCTGCACAATAGAGAAATGGGTTAACATACAAGGTAGGACATACAAGAAACTCACAACAAAACAAGATCATGCAAATGATTTGAGAATAGTACAGTGTCATAGGTCAAAATAGAGACTATTCTAGTCCACAAGAGGGGTGATTGTCAGTAAGATTGCATAATCAAGCTGGAAACACTAGGGAGGAGGGCCCTGCCAGAGGCTTTCAATCTAAAGAGTGGGGGTACAATGAGAGGAGATATGCTGAGGTGCAGAGCTATAATGAGGTCTGAGATTCAAAGGTGATTGCAGTATAATGTGTAACGAGATGCACACAATTTATGAGGCAAGCGTTACAGAGATTAAGTATAATGAGGTGCAAGGAAGATGGAAGTACACACAGAGTGGGGAGAGATGCACTGAAAAGCGAGGCACAGAAAAGGATGATGATTAGGTAAAATATAAGATGCAGAGTAGAGATATGAAGAGTAAACACACTAGCTTATCCTCTGATAGGGCTGTTTCTGCTGAGAGTCTAGTGAGTACAGCCTCCCTGTTGATGGTGCCCATAAGCGGTACAATAAAAACATTCAATTTTCCTGTTTATTCAACCAAAACGAGTATCAGTTTTTTTTAAATAAAAAAAATTGTACCATGTATGGGCACCATGAGAATGCCAAATCGTTTCAAGTAAGTGCACTCTTACACAGTTAATTTAGATGAAAAAAAGTTCAACCAGAAAACATTAAACAGCACTGTCCTTTTGATTCCACAGTGCCGTTGATCACATCTCAGTTGATCAAGAAGAAGGCAAAAACACAAAACAAAAAAAATTACATTCTTTTTAATTTACATTCTGAAAAGTGTCAGTTTTTGTTTTGGTGAAAAGGGCTGTAAAATGAAGGCGGCCCAAAAAGGGATGTCATCTAATGAAAGGAGGAGATGATAAAACAAGACAAGTTATAATGAAACAGTAGGTACAGAGACAGCAAAGGTGTAATGAAGTACAGTGATGGATTATGGCTTGTGCACACTTACATGTTATACAGATTTTAGAAACTCATATAGTGTGCAATATACACCAATATAAGACAGTGTACAACAAGCATGTTTTGACAATGTGCCACTGCGTGCATCTGGTGTGCAACCAGCATTGTCCAATTCAGCGCTGAATGGCAAAAGCACTGCAATGCAGGTGCCACACGTTGCTGTAAAATGCATGGCCACCCATGTTGCAAACATGTTGCAAACACTCCTAAGAGAAGTTAGCATGCAAGTCATCTGTAGCTGAAATTTTAATAAAAACCAAAAGTATAATGGTTAATATTTGGGCTACAGGAACTGTGCGGAGATCTGAGAAATCTCACTTTTTTCTTTGCTAGTCACAACCCGCAAGACTGATCTGGCAGATATACAACAGTGGAAGTAATGACTGAAGCAAATTCCCAGAGATGTTTTATGATTATAAACCTTTAACATCCTGCTGGATGTAGAAAACGTTATTTTAGAGGGGTGGTATGGAATGGTTGCACCTAACTGATTGTCTAAATTGAAACACAGTGAAACTTCACAGCATATTTACAGGTACAACTCAAAAAATTAGATTATCGTGCAAAAATCCATTTATTTCAGTATTTCAACTTTCAGTATTTCAACTAATACATGAAATAGGAACTCTTTACAAGTGTTTTGGATTAATTAGCTAGTTAGAATCTGAAATATTTAACATTTTCACAATATTCTAATGGTCTGAGATTTTGGGGTTCTCATAAACTGTAAGCCATAATTATTTAAAGAGAAACTCCGACCAAGAATTTAACTTTATCCCAATCAGTAGCTGATACCCCCTTTTACATGACAAATCTATTGCATTTCACAAACAGACCATCAGGGGGTGCTGTATGACTGATATTGTGGTGAAACCCCTCCCACAAGAAGCTCTGAGTACCGCGGTACTCTGGGCAAACTGCCACAATGTAACAATGTTCACAGACAGGAAATGGCTGTTTACAGCTACATAACCTGCCCACAGCTAGAAACAGCTACATAACCTGCCCACAGTAACAATGTCACCATGTAATACATGTCAGAATGTGAATCTGGGAGAGGAAAGATTTTACAATGAGCAAACACTGACTAAATCATTTATACATAATTATTGTAAAAATGAAGCACTTTTTTTATTACATTATTTTCACTGGAGTTCCTCTTTAAATAATAACAAAGGCTTGAAATATCTTGCTTTGCATGTAATTAGTCTATCGAATACATTAGTTTCATCTTTTAAGTTAAATTACTGAAATAAATTAAGCAAGACAGTCAAATGTTTCAAGTTTCACCTGTACTGCTGATACATTCAGGTGATACAAATCTTACAGGTCCATCTGCCAGAGTGTGGTTAGCAACGCAAATCTCCCAAGTCATTCTGCCAGAAAGTAGTTAGCACTGCAACCCAACTGCATTTGTAAATGTATTAATGTGATACAGAATAGGGGAGTAGTGATGGTCATGTCTAGCAGAACTTATGGAAAGGCATTTGATCAGTTTGGACTGGTGATAGATATGCAAGTCTCTGATTTATTAGTCATGATCAGAACAAATCACATGCTTCTCCATGAGTACTACTAGACACGACAATCACTACAGGGGAGTGAATGTAGCTGCCCATACACTGGTCGATATGGCCATTAGCTAGATCTCTCCAATACTGGATCTACACCATACAATTTTTTGGCCGATTTACCTGGCTGATCGATTATTTCCAGCATGTCCGATCCGAGAATCAAACGACTTTTTGAGCGCTTTTTCTGACTGATTTCCGTAGAAACTAACGGAAATCAGTCATAAAATCGCTCAAAAAAATTGTTCGATTCTCAGATTGGACATACTGGAAATAAACGAGCGCTCACGCGTGCGCAATGACAATCTGCGCTAGCAGGCTGCAATCTTTTAAATAAACCAATTAACTTAGTATAATACACTTTGTTTAGTAAACAACATCCCCCCCAGACACTCCCCCCCCCCCCCCAAGATCACTCTCCCTGACATTATTTACATTTGACCTCCCCTCCAAATCACCCCTTTATCACCCCCTGATCGCACTGTCACAGGATCAGTCCCTAATCAGCCCCCTGCAGGTTCCTGATCACCCCCTTGCACTCTGATCAGCCTCTGATTACCGCCCCGTTCACTGTCACATCTGATCTCCCTTCCTTTTCACCCCTCCCGTCACCCCCTGATCGCCCACTGTCACTGCCACCTAGTGATCAGGCCCTAATCAGCCAAATCCAAAAAAGCTTTATTGGCAGGACCAAATACATTTAGCATTGTCAAAGCAAAACAAAGCATTAACCTCCCTAGCGTTCTGGACGAGCTGAGCTCGTCCAGAGACGCTGGAGGGTGCCGCTCAGGCCCCGCTGGGCCAATTTTAATTTTTTTTTCTTTTTTTACACGCAGCAAGCACTTTGCTTGCTGCATGTTGGAGACGATAACCGCCGCTCGCTGCCGATGCACCGCTATCCGTCGCGTAACGAGCACCCCCCCCCCCCAGACCCGTGCGCTGCCTGGCCAATCAGTGCCAGGCAGCGCTGAGGGGTGGATCGGGTCTCCCTGTGACGTCACGACGTCGCCGGGGGAAGCCCTCCAGGAAATCCCGTTCAGAACGGGATTTTCGGACAGGCAATTGCGCCGGCGGCGATCGGAGGGACGCCGCACAGAGGGGGCAATCATGTAGCTAGCGCTAGGCTAGCTACATGAAAAATAAAAATAAAAAAGTGCTAAAAAAAAAAACGTTCCCGTGGCCACGGGAATCAGAACGCCAGGGAAGTTAACATGGGGAGGGGGTTGTGGGAATAAGGGAAGGGTATAGCGGGTTGGGGTATGTAGTCCTTAGGGTGTGGCGGATGTAAGGGACAATATTGGGGGCTGAGATATATGGTCCATAGGGAGGCATTGGGGGTATACTGTCCATGTAGTATCATGTTCCTCTCAGTTGGTGGCAGGCTGTGACATATCGGGCAGCTATTTGCACGGTTGTTTCCTCCTCCCCCAGTAGGATGTAGAGTTTCCTCTCCTCATCTGTGGAGGTAAAATCCTGGATCTGGTCAGAGAGTCTCTGGAAGTGGATAGTCCTCACAGGTGCGTATTTGCTGCAGTGTAGCAGGACGTGGGCCTCATCCTCCAAAACCCCCGGGTCACATTGTCTGCACAGTCTCTCCTCCCGGGGCTTCCATGTCTGTCTGTGCCGGCCTGTCTCTACCTCCAGGCTGTGGGCACTCAGACGGTACAGACTCAGGGTCTGTCTGTCTTTGTGGTAGTGTAGCCTCTCCAGATAGGGAGCCATTGTGTACTCCCTCTGTAGTAATTGGTAGACAGTGAGTTTCTGGGAGTTCTTTATGTCACTTCTCCATTCCGCTATGTATCGTTCCTTGCAGCTTTCTATAGTCCCTTTTATTTGGGCTTTTGTCAGCCTGTGTTGGTGGTCTTGGCTGCTGATGCTTTGCTTGAAAGTGTGTGGTATGGCCTCACCCCCTTGCTCAGTGAGGCTTTATGGTGGTAAGTGCTGGGGTTACTGCTCTGTATTTGCGCCCAGTATGAGAGTGCCCTCTGCTGAATGGTCAACCATAGTGAGAATCTAATAATAACAGAATCTCTTGCGCCTAGGTTTTCAATAAACAGAGATTTAATAGGCTATGAATCTATACATAACAATTAGATACTTTGCATAACATCTAAATGCTCATCCACCACAGCACAATGCTAGACCACAATGTGGAATCACTGGTTCAAAAATGGCCCGTTTAGATCACCAGAAAACGGCCGTAACCCAGTGAAACCTGGGTAACTTGACTGTACAGAAAAATGGACGAGCCTAAAAAATGTGCTGTATACTTAAGTGTCAATTACTGAATTACTCATAAAAAACACCCAGCATACCATATATTGCCACAATGTGCATAAAAATAGTGACGTCTCACTATAAAATATATTACTGCAAATGACATGTCAATGCATTGGAAAATGTTTAAAAAATCATTCCTAGTAAGGTGTACATACAGACCATCCTGTTTGGATTTAAGGATGGCAACCTGCTGAAGGGAAATAGGCAGTGCTGACTCCAAAGTCACTGTAGTTGATGTGTACTCACGCTAACCCAGCGCGTGGTTCAAAACGGCAGATGAATTGCAAATGTCCAGCCAGAGTGGAGAGGGGAGAGAGAGGCTAATGGAGAGGTAAAGCTCTATCCTGTTGAGCCGCGGCCGCTAGCTCGAAGCAGGAGTCCTGGTTTCACGATGTTACTGCTGGGAATGTCACCCCGTGAACCGGAAGTGCTATTCAGTGATGTCACTCACATAAGGTTTACACCAATCACGCCAAAGCTTTTCGGAAGGATCCGCCTTCCTTCATCAGGGCCTGGTGGTTGGTGTGTAGCCTGTCCTTATATCCTCCCTCAACTCCTCCCCCTATTTCTCTCTCAGCTGTTAAAAGCGAAAAGCTCTATATCTTGATTTAAGCCTGCTGGGGCTAGAGTATTTAAAGTAAAGATCCAATAGGATTCTTGTTTGGACATCATCTTGATGTAGTCTCCTCCTCTCCAATCCTTCACTACATCTTGAATAGCATAAAATTTCAACAGTCCCAATTTTCCTTGGTGACAATATTTGAAGTGTTTCCCCAAGGGATATTTTTCATCCTTCTGGATATGTTTAATGTGCTCTGTTATTCTATCCAGCAGTTTCCTTTTTGTTCTTACCACATATTGTCTCCCGCATCCACATTCTATCACATAGATGACACCTTTACTATTGCAATTGAGATGCCCTTGTATATTAAAACTTTCTGCCGTACTGAATGATTGGAATACCTCCCGTGTTGTTTCTTTCCTAGTGCTCCAGCATGGGACACAGAAAGTGCACTTTTTAAAACTGCCCCCCTCAGAATGTGTTTTTCTGTGACTGTTCACAGTGGGTGCAACCATATTTTTCAAATTTGAGGCTCGTCTATACACCAAATTCGGTCTTTCTGGCAAAATGCCATTTAGTGTTTTATCGTTCTGAAGGATATGCCAGTACTTCTTGATGATTCTTTTCACCCTAGATGCTTGCTGGGTGTATTGCACATTAATACACAGTGGAAAATCACGGCTTACTTTCACTTTTTCCTTAATTAAATCATCTCTATTCAGTTTTTTGATTTCATCCTCCACCTCTAATAGATCCTTCAGGGGGTATTTTCTATCCAGAAAACGCTGCTGGATCAATCCTGATTGCGCTTCATAGTTTGTAACATTGGAGCAGTTCCTTCGCAGGCGCAAATACTGGCTTTTGGGGACATTTGTGAGCCATCTTAGAAGATGGCAACTGTCCAAATAAATATAGCTGTTAATATCAACAGCTTTAAAGTATGTTTTAGTATTTATTTGATTGTTTTCCACAAAAATCGTCAGGTCCAAAAAGTTTATTTCAGACCGACTCTGCTCGCATGTAAATTTCAAGTTAAAATCGTTTAAATTAAGCCAAGTAAGGAACTGCTCCAGACCCAACTCACTCCCATCCCAAATAAAGACCACATCGTCTATGAAGCGCTTCCAGAGCACGAGCTCCACACCGGGACCTTCAGGGCCCCTTAGGACTGACTGCTCCCAGTAGGCCATGAATAAATTAGCAAATCCCGGTGCGAAGCGCGTGCCCATCGCAGTTCCGACCAGCTGTAAATAAAAATTTCCATCAAACTCAAAGTAATTATGTGTTAATATAAATCTAATGGCTTTACCAATAAACTCTATTTGCTCCTGGGGAATTGCGGTGTACTCAGTCAGAAAAATTTCATGGCCTACTGGGAGCAGTCAGTCCTAAGGGGCCCTGAAGGTCCCGGTGCGGAGCTCGTGCTCTGGAAGCGCTTCATAGACGATGTGGTCTTTATTTGGGATGGGAGTGAGTTGGGTCTGGAGCAGTTCCTTACTTGGCTCAATTTAAACGATTTTAACTTGAAATTTACATGCGAGCAGAGTCGGTCTGAAATAAACTTTTTGGACCTGACGATTTTTGTGGAAAACAATCAAATAAATACTAAAACATACTTTAAAGCTGTTGATATGAACAGCTATAATTATTTGGACAGTTGCCATCTTCTAAGATGGCTCACAAATGTCCCCAAAAGCCAGTATTTGCGCCTGCGAAGGACCTGCTCCAATGTTACAAACTATGAAGCGCAATCAGGATTGATCCAGCAGCGTTTTCTGGATAGAAAATACCCCCTGAAGGATCTATTAGAGGTGGAGGATGAAATAAAAAAACTGAATAGAGATGATTTAATTAAGGAAAAAGTGAAAGTAAGCCGTGATTTTCCACTGTGTATTAATGTGCAATACACCCAGCAAGCATCTAGGGTGAAAAGAATCATCAAGAAGTACTGGCACGGTGGTGTAGTGGTTAGCTCTCTCGCCTTGCAGCGCTGGGTCCCTGGTTCGAATCCCAGCCAGGGCACTATCTGCAAAGAGTTTGTATGTTCTCTCCGTGTCTGCGTGGGTTTCCTCCGGGCACTCCGGTTTCCTCCCACATTCCAAAAACATACAGATAAGTTAATTGGCTCCCTCTAAAAAAAAAATTGGCCCTAGACTACAGTACTTACACTACATAATATAGACATATGGTAATGGTAGGAATTAGATTGTGAGCTCCTTTGAGGGACAGTTAGTGACAAGATAGATATATATATATATATATATATATATATATATATATATATATATATATATATACATACACTGTACAGCGCTGCGTAATATGTCGGCGCTATATAAATACTAAATAATAATAATAATAATAATATCCTTCAGAACGATAAAACACTAAATTGCATTTTGCCAGAAAGACCGAATTTGGTGTATAGACGAGCCTCAAATTTGAAAAATATGGTTGCACCCACTGTGAACAGTCACAGAAAAACACATTCTGAGGGGGGCAGTTTTAAAAAGTGCACTTTCTGCGTCCCATGCAGGAGCACTAGGAAAGAAACAACACGGGAGGTATTCCAATCATTCAGTACGGGAGAAAGTTTTAATATACAAGGGCATCTCAATTGCAACAGTAAAGGTGTCATCTATGTGATAGAATGTGGATGCGGGAGACAATATGTGGGAAGAACAAAAAGGAAACTGCTGGATAGAATAACAGAGCACATTAAACATATCCAAAAGAAGGATGAAAAATATCCCTTGGGGAAACACTTCAAATATTGTCACCAAGGAAAATTGGGACTGTTGAAATTTTATGCTATTCAAGATGTAGTGAAGGATTGGAGAGGAGGAGACTACATCAAGATGATGTCCAAACAAGAATCCTATTGGATCTTTACTTTAAATACTCTAGCCCCAGCAGGCTTAAATCAAGATATAGAGCTTTTCGCTTTTAACAGCTGAGAGAGAAATAGGGGGAGGAGTTGAGGGAGGATATAAGGACAGGCTACACACCAACCACCAGGCCCTGATGAAGAAAGGCGGATCCTTCCGAAAAGCTTTGGCGTGATTGGTGTAAACCTTATGTGAGTGACGTCACTGAATAGCACTTCCGGTTCACGGGGTGACAATCCCCGCAGTAACATCGTGAAACCAGGACTCCTGCTTCGAGCTAGCGGCCGCGGCTCAACAGGATAGAGCTTTACCTCTCCATTAGCCTCTCTCTCCCCTCTCCACTCTGGCTGGACATTTGCAATTCATCTGCCGTTTTGAACCACGCGCTGGGTTAGCGTGAGTACACATCAACTACAGTGACTTTGGAGTCAGCACTGCCTATTTCCCTTCAGCAGGTTGCCATCCTTAAATCCAAACAGGATGGTCTGTATGTACACCTTACTAGGAATGATTTTTTAAACATTTTCCAATGCATTGACATGTCATTTGCAGTAATATATTTTATAGTGAGACGTCACTATTTTTATGCACATTGTGGCAATATATGATATGCTGGGTGTTTTTTATGAGTAATTCAGTAATTGACACTTAAAGGGGAACTGAAGAGAGAGGTATATGGAGGCTGTCATGTGTATTTCCTTTTAATCAATACCAGTTGCCTGGCAGCCCTGCTGGTCTATTTCTCTGCAGTAGTATCTGATTAAAACCAGAAACAAGCATGCAGCTAGTCTGGTCAGATCAGACTTATAAGTCTGAACCACTGAAACACCTGATCTGCTGCATGCTTGTTCAGGGGCTATGGCTAATAGTATTAGAGGCAGAGGATCAGCAGGGCTGCCAGGCAACTGGTATTGTCTAAAAGGAAATAAACATGACAGCCTCCATATACCTCTCTCTTCAGTTCCCCTTTAAGTATACAGCACATTTTTTAGGCTCGTCCATTTTTCTGTACAGTCAAGTTACCCAGGTTTCACTGGGTTACGGCCGTTTTCTGGTGATCTAAACGGGCCATTTTTGAACCAGTGATTCCACATTGTGGTCTAGCATTGTGCTGTGGTGGATGAGCATTTAGATGTTATGCAAAGTATCTAATTGTTATGTATAGATTCATAGCCTATTAAATCTCTGTTTATTGAAAACCTAGGCGCAAGAGATTCTGTTATTTGTTTCTGTTCTTTGTATGGGCATATGAACACCAGTCCATATTCTCTATGCAGCCTTAATATATAATCTTTGTTGTGGTACCAGCGCTGCGATCATCATAGTGGGAATCTGCCTAGCTCTGCCCGGCAGGCTGAGTTCGAAGTGCGATGGACTTGCAGAAGATACTTGCAGAACTCGAGATGGAAGATTTCTATTAGGCTGGAGTCCCATTTTGATTGGTCAGGGTAGGTGACCGGGCCCCATACCTCACTGCTATAGACTAGGATTGGGGTGACGATGCTGTCGAATATTTTACCCACACTCTCACTGGTGGTTTTAGGTGGTAAAGCTATCTTCTGATGGCATAAAATGTTCTGCAGGCTTTTTCTTTCAGGGCCTTTACTGCTGGTTTAAAGCTCCCTGATTGTTTGACCTCCAGCCCCAGGTAAGTGTAGCTGTTGGTGGACACCAGTGGGGAGCCATTTCATATAAATGAGGTGGGTTTTTTATTTCCATTCTTCCTCTGGAACACCATCACTTTCGTCTTCTTTGGGTTGATGGGCAGTGCCCATTTGGTGCAGAAACTCTCCAATACTGCCAGGCTATCCTGTTGCCCTTTCTCTGTTGGGGAGAGCAGCACAAGGTCAGCTGCATACAGCAGGAACTTCACCTCACGGTCATGCAGGAGAAGGCCTGGTGCTGGGGAGGATTCCAGGGCTACAGCCAGTTGGTTAATGTATATGTTAAAGAGTGTTGGGCTCAGACTGCAGCCCTGCCTGACTCCTCTACCCTGCTTGAAGAACGCGCTTCTCTTCCCATCCACTTTCACACTGCATTGATTCCCACTCAGTATATGAACGCTTGATGACATCATAGGTTCTTCCTCCTATTCCGCTCTCTAGGAGTTTTAGGAAAAGGCATGGGTGCCACACTGAGTCAAACGCCTTCTTAAAATCCACAAGGCTAGCGTGTATTTTGCCATGTGAGCTGTGGACATGGGTCTTGATGAGGCTGTGTAACCCTGCGGGCTCCTTATTACTCCCCCCCCCCCTGACCTCAGAACGCGTCCCCCCCCCCGCATTTCTTACATCTAAACTCCCCTCTGTAAGGCCTGTAAACAGGCTCTTATAACCCCCTGACTGCCTCCTGTCACCCACTGATCAGGCCCTAATCAGCCCCCTGCGGGCTCCCGATTACCCCCGATCCCTCCCCTGCCCTCAGATCCCCCTCTAATCACCCCCCCCCCCCGGCTATTGATTACCTCTGATCTCTCCTCTGTAAGGCCTGTAAACAGACTTATCACCCCCTGATCACTCCTTGTCAGCCCCCTGTCACCCACTGATCAGGCCCTAACCAGCCTCCTGCGAGCTCCTCACCTCAGATCCCCCTCTGATTACCCCCCCCCCCCCCTGCTATTGTTTACCTCTGATCTCCACTCTGTAAAGCCTGTAAATAGCCTTTTATCACCCCCTGATCACCTCCTACCACTGTCACCCACTAATCAGGCCCTAATCGGCCCCCTAGGGGCTCCTGATCACCCCGTCACTATCCCAGTTAGGCCAGTTAGCTAGGCCCCTTTGTTAGGTAGTTAGCGCTCAGCCCCTCACACCGCAGACACTAATTAGTTGCTGATTAGCATCATCACTGTCGCTAATCAGCATTGGTACGATTTTAGTATCTGACAGTGATCAGTACTGATCAGTTTTTATTTATTTTTTATCAAAACTGAGCGACCGCAGCTTTTTTACTTCGCAAGCACTCCTTTTTGCTAAGTAGGTGTGCTTTTTCCTGGGCAATCTCAAAGGAATACCCCTAAATTTAGTCGTCCAACATAGCAAGAAAGGGGTATTCCACTGAAGAGGCCAACAGGATTCTGACCCAGCCGGATGAGAGTGATTGGGACGCCTCATCCGATGAATCATCCAGGTCAGAATACATAGTTACATAGTTACATAGTTATTTTGGTTGAAAAAAGACATACGTCCATCGAGTTCAACCAGTATAAAGTACAACACCAGCCTGCTCCCTCACATATCCCTGTTGATCCAGAGGAAGGCGAAAAAACCCTTACAAGGCATGGTCCAATTAGCCCCTAAAGGGAAAAATTCCTTCCCGACTCCAGATGGCAATCAGATAAAATCCCTGGATCAACATCATTAGGCATTACCTAGTAATTGTAGCCATGGATGTCTTTCAACGCAAGGAAAGCATCTAAGCCCCCTTTAAATGCAGGTATAGAGTTTGCCATAACGACTTCCTGTGGCAATGCATTCCACATCTTAATCACTCTTACTGTAAAGAACCCTTTCCTAAATAAATGGCTAAAACGTTTTTCCTCCATGCGCAGATCATGTCCTCTAGTCCTTTGAGAAGGCCTAGGGACAAAAAGCTCATCCGCCAAGGTATTATATTGCCCTCTGATGTATTTATACATGTTAATTAGATCCCCTCTAAGGCGTCTTTTCTCTAGACTAAATAAACCCAGTTTATCTAACCTTTCTCGATAAGTGAGACCTTCCATCCCACGCATCAATTTTGTTGCTCGTCTCTGCACCTGCTCTAAAACTGCAATATCTTTTTTGTAATGTGGTGCCCAGAACTGAATTCCATATTCCAGATGTGGCCTTACTAGAGAGTTAAACAGGGGCAATATTATGCTAGCATCTCGAGTTTTTATTTCCCTTTTAATGCATCCCAAAATTTTGTTAGCTTTAGCTGCAGCTGCTTGGCATTGAGTACGATTATTTAACTTGTTGTCAATGAGTACTCCTAAGTCCTTCTCCAAGTTTGATGTCCCCAACTGTATCCCATTTATTTTGTATGGTGCTAGACCATTAGTACGTCCAAAATGCATGACCTTACATTTGTCAACATTGAATTTCATCTGCCATGTATGTGCCCATATAGCCATCCTATCCAGATCCTGTTGCAATATGACACTATCTTCCTGAGAGTTAATGATTCTGCACAATTTTGTATCATCTGCAAAAATAGCAACATTGCTCACTACTGCATCTACTAGGTCATTAATAAATAAATTGAAGAGCACTGGACCCAGAACAGACCCCTGTGGGACCCCACTGCTAACAGTCTCCCATTTTGAGTATGATCCATTGACCACAACTCTTTGTTTTCTGTCCATTAGCCAGTTCCCTATCCATGAACACAGACTCTTCCCCAGTCCTTGCATCCTCAACTTTTGCACCAGACTTTTGTGGGGAACAGTGTCGAAGGCCTTTGCAAAGTCCAAGTATATCACATCTACAGCATTCCCAATATCCATATTAGCATTCACTACCTCATAAAAGCTGAGCATGTTAGTCAAACAGGACCTGTCTTTAGTAAACCCATGTTGATGCTGAGAAATAAGATTATTTTCTACTATGAAGTCATGTATAGTATCTCTTAGTAACCCCTCAAATAGTTTGCATACAACTGATGTTAAACTTACAGGTCTATAATTTCCTGGATCAGATTTTTTGCCCTTCTTAAATAATGGGAAAACGTGGGCTGTACGCCAATCCACTGGGACTCTGCCAGTTGCAAGAGAGTCACAAAAGATAAGATAAAGGGGTTTATCTATAACTGAACTTAATTCCCTTAGGACCCGAGGATGCATGCCATCCGGGCCAGGTGCCTTGTCTATTTTTAATTTATTTAGTCTTGCCTTCACTTCTTCCTGCGTTAAGTATTTAATATTACAGTTAGAAGATTGAGACTCTTCCGCCTCTGTAGTTTGCAACAGTGCTGTTTCTTTTGTGAAGACAGAAGCAAAGAAAGCATTTAATAACTCTGCCTTACCTTGGTCATCCACCATTGAGTTCCCATCCTCATCCTTTAGGAGTCCTATACAGTCAACCTTTCTTTTTTTAGAGTTAATGTACTTGTAAAACTTTTTTGGGTTAGATTTGATATCCTTAGCGATTTGTTTTTCAGCTTCAATCTTTGCCTGCCTAATTTCTTTTTTACAATTTTTATTGCACTCCTTATAATTGCTTAGTGCAGCCTCTGTCCCCTCCTGTTTTAAGACCTTATAGGCATTCTTTTTCCTCTTCATTTTATCTTTAACCTTTCTATTCATCCATAGAGGCCTTTTTTATTCCTAGACATTTTGTTTCCATATGGGATATACATACTACAGTATTGATTGAGTATAAGTTATAATACGAACCTGTAGACAGCAGTGGCTCTCTGATCGATAGTGACAACGAGGTTGGGATCCCTGCTAGGGCCAGGCGTACCTGACGCCATGTCATTGGACCGCAGGATCAGCCTCAAAGGCAGCAGAGTGGTGCTAGCGCTGATCCAGGTTTTCACGGTGAGGCATACACCAGCAGCGCAGCACATCCTGGACTTTGTACCAGCACTGCCGTATCCCCTGGTGAAGTGGTGAGCAAAAGCATGGAAGTTCAAACTGGTACGTGGCACGTGTAGTAACTCCCCCCCATCGTAGCCATGAGAAACACAGCCCGTACTGCCCCTAGACTCCCAAAGGCGCAGGCAAATCCTGATTGGCAACTCCCTGGTTCCACTGCACCCGTAATGCCCCTTTCACCGCCCAGTCTGGAGTCCAGGAGGAGACAGATCATTTAGGATCGGCCCTTGACTTTTTTTTATCTGTTTTTCACCGAGGATCTCTACAACGTAGTCATGGCAGAGACCAACCGTTACGCCACACAGTACATCACTGCCAATTCAGGAAGCTACTATGCCCAGCCTTTCCGGAGGAAACCAGTCACAGCTTCCGAATTTATATTTGTTTTTGGGCCTTCTCCTCAACATGGGTCTAACTAAAAAGAATGTATTGCGGTCCGATTGGTCAACGCACTCAATACATCACATGCCCATGTACTCTGCTGCCATGTCCAGGGCACGTTTTGAGGACATCCTGCGCTTCCTGCACTCCAATGACAACACAACCTGTCGTCCAAGAGACCACCCTGCTTATGACCGGCTCCACAAAATTCAGCCCCTCATAGACCACTTTTCATTAAAATTTGCAGATGCTTATACCCCTGAACGGAACATCTACATAGATGAGTCCCTGTTACATTTTACCGGGCGCCTTGTCCTCAAACAAGCAAGCACGCCCAACAACCAAGCAAGCACGCCCGGTATGGGGTCAAGTTGTATAAACTCTGTGAAAGGGCCACTGGCTATACTTATTTTAGGGTCTATGAGGGAAAAGACACAAAACTGGAGTCGGTCGGATGCCCTGACTACCTGGGGAGCAGTGGGCAGATTGTCTGGGACCTGGTGTCGCCCTTATTCTAGAACTGGTACCATTTATACGTGGACAACTATTACACAAGTGTGGCCCTCTATTGGCACTTACAGATAGTCGGAATTTCCTGCTGTGGCACTGCGCGACCTAGTCGCCGGGGCTTCCCCCAATGGCTCATTACTACCCAACTTGAACGGGGGGGGGGGGAGGGGGAGGGAGAGGGTTACCTTGTGTGAAAAAGACCTGCTTGCTATGAAATGGTGGGACAAGAGGGATGTTTACTTTTTGTCCACCATTCACGCAGTAACGACAATCCAAATACAACGTGCAACTGGAGTCGTTGAAAAGCCCCTTGCCGTCCATGACTATAACCTTAACATAGGAGGGGAGAACTTCAATGACCAGATGTTGGCTCCCTATTTAGTTTCCCGAAGGACCAGACGCTGGTACAACAAGGTGTCTGTATATTTAATTCAATTGGCAATGTACAATAGCTTTGTTCTCTACAGTAAAGGTGCGTACACACGCACTACTTCCACCAACGACGGGTCCACCAGACCCTCCCGCTGGGCGGAAGTTTCACGCGCTACTGTCGGCTGAACGTCCGCCCAGCAGGAGGGTCTGACGCACCAGTCGTTTGTAGAAGTAGTGCGTGTGTACGCACCTTAAGGCAGAGAAAACCGGATCCTTCCTTCAATTCCAGGTAGAGATCATTATGGAACTCCTGTATTCAGGAGGGGCAGCACCCCAAATCCCCAATGTAGTTGGCCGGCTACATGAGAGACACTATGTGAGTGTCATTCAAGGTACTCCATCTCACCATCCCCCCCCCCCTTCCGCCAGAGAAAACTCTGCTGTGTCTGTACCAGGGCTGGAATAAGGCTTGACACTCGTTTCTACTGTCCCAACTGTCCTGGCAATCCTGGCCTATGCGTACTGGATTAATTCCACAAGTACTACTCACAGATACACTATTAGTGTAGGGAACGCGTGACAAAGCTGTAGGAAGACCAGGGTCTCTCAGTGTCCTTTCACACTGGCGCGATGCCTTGCAGCAAATTGCCTAGCGAAAATACACTTTGCAGTATGCTACGCCGCAAGTGCCCGATTTAACGCTAGTGCAGACCTACATTAACGAGCGGCTCCTGTGGTGATCTGTGTCACCCCGGAAGTCATCTTAGTCTATGGTGACTCAGGTTGTTTTTTTTCCACTGACCACTTGGCCAAATGCCAGACAGGGAATACCATGTACAAATGAAGTATTCCTTGAAGGCCTCTTTTTGGCGTTGCAGGGGGCGCAACCCACCGAATACACAAATATGCAATGAGAATCCAGACATGAGATTTCGAGAGACTCTAATACACAGGGCTGCAAGAAACCTTTCCTTTCACTTGGGTCAAAGTGCATAATGTACTTCGCCACATATCTGTGCGATTTGCACTTTGCACATTGTCCCATTTGGAAGGAGAGGTTTGTCCTCCGAAAGTAAAAAAAAAAAAAAATTAGGCAAGCAAAAAAGTTAATGTTTGGTTTGAATTGTTAATGTTCTTTTTGAAATGTTCAATAAAGTTTGTAAAAGTTAATGTTCATGAATTTATTGCTGCTGCTTTTTTTTCTTCTTCTTCTCTTCTAACAACCATTACTCTTCCAGGTGGACTGATCGACTGACCAGCTGCAGCACTGATGGTGCATCCTGACAGAAGCATTGCGCGTCTGTCAGATTACACACAAGTCAGTGCATGCAGCACTGCAGGACGAGATTTCTCCTCTGCAGTAAAAAAAGATATGTTTGCCGAGGTATATGAGCGAAGGGGCGGTGTTTGAGTTCATATGCTTTGGCAAGCACTTTGTATCAAAACTGGTAACGGTTTCTTCATCCACATCAATCGATGTGAATTGAGAAAATCGGGTTTACCAGGGCTTACAAGCTAAGCGTGTTTGGACGATGGACGGAGCTTCTATGTCCTGGCAGACGTCTTTCCCCTCTTTTTTTGCACATTTTTTGATCCACATTGATCGATGCAAATGAAGGAATCTTTGCCGTTCATTTTTACTAGAGGCTGAATGGAAAAAAAGTGCATTACCCGTATATATACAGGTAATATAAGGGGTATAGCAGAAACTCCCAATATTGGCCATACATGTAATGATTGTGGAGACCCTAAAATGCCAGGACAGACCTGACATGACCCCATTTTGGAAAGAAGTTAGCAGAAATTGATTTTCTTTTCGCACAAAGTGTAATTTTCTGCTAACTTGTGACAAAGAATAACATTTTCTATGAACTCCCCATGCCCCTCATGGAATACCTTGGGGTGTCTTTTCAAAATGGGGTCATTTATGGGGTGTGTTTGCTGTCCTGACTTTTTTTTGGGGGGGGGGGGGGGGGGGCTAAATTGAGCACCCCTGTAAAGCCTAAAGGTGCTCATTGGACTTTGTGCCTCTTTGCGCAGCTAAACTGCAAAAAAAAAGTCACACATGTGGTATTGCCGTACTCAGGAGAAGTATTGTAATGTGTTTTGGGGTGTAATTTTACACATACCCATGCTGGGTGGGAGAAATATCTCTGTAAATTGACAACTTTGTGTAAAAAAAATTAAAATAAAAAAAAATATATAATTCTAAAAAATTGTCATTTACAGAGATATTTCTCACACACAGGATGGGTATGTGCAAAAAGACCCCAAAACACATTATACTACTTTTCCTGAGTATGGCAATACCACATGTGTAACACTTTTTTTTGCAGCCTAGGGTTCTAAAGTTCAGAGTACCTGTAGGTTTTTTTTTTTATCAAAGACATATAGCACAATAAATTTGGACAAAAACTTACATAGAAATTTTATTTTATTTGAAAAACGTTACCACACAAAGTTAAAAATATCTTTTTAGACAAAATTCATGTCTTTTTTGAGGACTATAATAAAAACTAAAAAATAACAGCAGCAATAAAATAGCACCAAAAAAAAAAGCTCTAATAGTGACAAGAAAAGGAGGTAAGATTAATTTGGGTCGTAAGTTGTATAACCGAGCAATAGGCCATTGAAGCTGCACAGTGCTGAATTGTAAAAAATGGCCTGTCACTAGGGGGGTTTAAACCTGCGGTCCTTAAAGAGAAACTCCGACCAAGAATTGAACTTTATCCCAATCAGTAGCTGATACCCACTTTTACATGAGAAAAATAATGATTTTCACAAACAGACCATCAGGGGGCGCTGTATGACTGATTTTGTGCTGAAACCCCTCCCACAAGAGGCTCTGGTACCGTACGGTACTCTGGGCAAACTGTCACAATGTAACAATGTTCAGACAGGAAATAGCTGTCTGTTAAAGCCAGACCAGCTAGAAACAGCTCCATAATCTGCCCACAGTAACAATGTCTCCATGTAATACAAGTCAGAATGTGAATCTGGGAGAGGAAAGATTTTACAATGAGCAAACACTGACTAAATCATGTATACATAATTATTGTAAAAATGAAGCACTTTTTTTATTACATTATTTTCACTGGAGTTCCTCTTTAAAGAGACACTGAAGCGAGAATAAATCTCGCTTCAGAGCTTATATTCAGCAGGTGCATGTGTGCCCCTGCTAAAACGCCACTATCCCGTGGCTAAACGGGAGTCCCTGACCTCCAAAATCCCCCCCTGCAAAATCCGCGACCAACTTGGTCGTAGATTTTGCTGCTGTTGAGGCAGGGCTAATGGCTGCAGCCCTGCCTCTCAGCGCCGCATCGCCGCCTCTCTCCCGCCCCTCCCAACGAAGGAAGGCTGAGGGGCGGGGGAGAGGCGGAGATACGCGCTGATAGACGCGCGTGAGGCAGGGCTGCGGCGGTTAGCCCTGCCTCTATGCGGAAGAGATCCCCCGGGACTCCACGAGGGGATTTGGGAGGTAAGGGACCCCCGTTTAGCCGTGAGATAGCGGCGTTTTAGCAGGGGCACACATGCCCCTGCTGAATATAAGCTCTGAAGCGAGATTTATTCTCACTTCAGAGTCTCTTTAAGTGTTTAAGATTTGGTTGACTTGGGTTTCTGCACATTGAAGATAGGTAAGGGAGATTTTGCGATAGTTTTTTTATTGAACTGATAAGTCAATTCACTTTTTCCTTCAAGATGCAAGGTAAAACCTATATCTCTGCACTCTACTGCAGTCATCTCTTACCATCTGGATTCTGGGAATCTGAATCCTTGGGGATCGTATACAGGTCATAGGTGCTGTTCTCCAGGTTACTGGCTCTCTAAAAAGAAAATAAAAACAGGTGATTAAAAGAACAGAACTGTTACAGCCACATTGAGTGGCTCTGGTAACAACTGGCATATACAAACTTTTGTTCTATAGTGACATTAAAACAATGAAACATTATACAATTTGTAACTTTGTTCAAGTTAATAGGCTTTTTATTTTACTATTGAGCCAATTAGCAATATAAGAAGGATTCAGCAAAAAGCGCTAAAATCTTGTTTTCTTTAAAAGTCTTCAGTCATACATAGATATACAGTATGTTAGCGTAAAAACAAATTCTAGTGGGTTCTGCCATCATGCCAAAAAAATGTTACCAACATTAGTGCTCAGTCGACCTAAGTGGAGAGTTAAACAAACATTGGGTAAAGCGTGAAAGAGAGAGCGAAAGAAGAGGAGGCATACAGAAGAGAGGAAGGTAGAAAGGCCACCATAGGGATAAGGCAAGGAAGAGTTCCACACAGAATTCTCTAAGGAGCTGAAATATTAAGATCAGGGAAATGAGCTATAATGGAAGGGTACAAAGCCCTCTCAGACTTCCTTAGGCCCGGTTCACATTAGCGGTTGTTTGCCAAACGGACCGGATGACCTGACCGGATACGGACCGGATCCGGATCGGAACCGTACGGTTCTGATCCGGATCCGATCCGGTCAGGTTGCATCAGGTGGTAATCAGGATGCGATCCGGATCCGTTTGGCAAAGTTAACGTAAAAAAAAAAAAAAAAATGTTGGGGTCTGGGAGGTCAGCAGAAGGGGGACCTGTGGAATCAGGCCCTCTGCTGTTTAGCACTCACCTCCACCTCCGACATGCTGCCAACATCCTGCCAACATCTCCAGCTCGTGCTGCTCCACTCCAAAATGCTTGCCCATGTGTCCCCAGCCAATATCGCCGCAAAAATCCGCATAGGAAGTGGGGTAGAACATCCGGATTTCTCAGCCAGTGTGTTGTGCGGCCTCCGGTTCCCATTTGTTTGTATTGGCCGGATGGTGCAGTCCGGCTCCGCCCCGGATACGGCTGCCGGAGGGGCCGGATGAAAAAAATAGCGCATGTTGGAACGGGGAACGGAGGCCGGAGTCCGGATCCGGCCCGGAGGCTCCGCAGAACGGACCCATGTGAACGGACGCATAGGCTTTAATTGCTATGCCGTGCGTCCGTTCCGTCCGTTCTGCAGGCGGTGCGGCTCCGGCACGGCGATTCCGGAGGGCCACCGCAAGTGTGAACCGGGCCTAAAACACTGTACTGAAACCGTATAGCGTTCGCCTTTTCAGAAAAAATAAGCTCAATCTGAAAAGTTTTCTGACATGGTCAAGCCTAAAAAACTAGGTGTCTCCCATACACTCATCACTTGTTTTGCTGCAGAAAAAATGTACAGAGCAAGTTGTGCTTTTGTGCATTTAGGAGGCTTTGTACAAGACAATGCAACTGGGCCCTTGGGCAAATGCTTGTTGGTGGCCATAAACTGAAGGGAAAAAAAAAATGTATGTGAACTCTTTGGAATTTTATGGATTTCCGCACAAATTGATCATAAAATGTCTGATCTTGACTGATCTTCATCTAAGTCACAACAATATACAATCACAGTCTGCTTAAACTAATATCACTCAAATCATTAAAATGTTTCCATGTTTTTATTTAACACAACATATAAACATTCACAAATCAGGTGGAAAAAGTTTGTGAACCCCTAGACCAGTGATGGCGAACCTTTTAGAGGCCGAGTGCCCAAACTGCGACGCAAAATCCATTTATTTATCACAGAGTGCCAACACAGCAATTTATACTGAATTCTGCGTTTTAGTTAAACAACAACTCATACATTAAAGGCCACTCTACATTTAATATTCAGCAATATCCTCCACGTATGAAATACAGAAATTATCCTCATATATAAAATGCATCAATCCTTCACATATGCAATAAAGCAATTACTACTGCATCAATCACTGCAACACATTTAATAAAGCAATTACTCCAGCTTTAAAATGCATCTATCAGCCTTACAAATGATTTTCAGCAATTAACCCACATTTAAAATGCAGTGTAGGTAGATCGGGAGCATAGGTAGCTGCGACTAGAAGGGATGGTAGCTAGGAATATTACGTAGATGCTACAGGAGGGAGTGTAGGTAGGTAAGACGGTAAGGTAGCTGCTGCTGGGTGAGAGAATAGGTAAAGAGGTTAAAGCGGAATATAACCCAGCATTTCAACTTTGCTCTAAAACATTATTTACAGCATATTATATGCAACCAGCATTTTTTTTTTACTAGACCAGCATTCGAAGGGTTACACACAGAGTTTTAAAGTTCCATGGAGAGATATGCAGAAGCATCCGAAGTTCAGATAGATACATTTAATTAAACAGAATGTAACAAGTGGTGAATGTTACATACTCTTTGGCTGTCCTCCAGCTCCTGCACAGTCAGAGAGTGAGTCACATTCCACACTTAGATACATTTAAGTAAACAAAATGTATCTATCTGAACTTCAGATGTGCCTGCATATCTCTCCAGGAACTTTAAAGCTCTGTGTGTAACCCTTCGAATGCTGGTCTAGTAAAAAAAAAAAAATGCTGGTTGCATATCATATACTGTAAATAATGTTTCAGAGCAAAGTTGAAATGCAGGGTTATATTCCGCTTTAAGTAAATGTGGCTGGGGGGAGGTAGTATAGGTATGGAGCAGAGGTAGCTGATGCTGGGAGGAAGGTTAGGTAAGTAGAAAGGGAAAGTAAGATAGCTACTGGGCGGGAGGATGTGTAGGGGGGTTAAGTAGTTGCAGCTGGGGGAGAGGAAGAGTAGGTAGGTAGGGAGGGAAGGTAGCTGCTACTGGGAGGAAGGGCAGGTAGAGAGATTAGGTAGCTGATGTAGGGAGTGTAGGTAGGGAGGTAAGGTAGCTGCAACTGGGTGGGAGGTTAGGTAGGGAGGTTAGGTAGCTGTGGCTGCGGGGAATGAAAGTGTGAGAAGGCAGGTAGGGAGGTTAGGTAGCTGCAACTAGGAAGGCGGGTAGGTAGAGAGTTTAGGTAGCTGTTGTAGGACAGGAAAGAGTGTAGGTAGGTATGAAAGTAAGGTAGCTGCAGCTGGGCGGGATGATAGGTAGGGAGGTTAAGTAGTTGCGGCTGAGGGGGGGGGGAGAGGTTAGGTAGCTGTGACTGGGAGGGAGGGTAGGTAGAGAGATTAGGTAGCTGCTGTAGGACAGGAGGGAGTGTAGGTATGTAAGTAAGGTAGTTGCAGCTGGGCGGGAGGATAGGTGGGGATGTTAAGTAGTTGCGGCTGGGGGGACAGAAGTGTAAATAGGGAGGGAGGGTAGGTAGCTGCAACTGGGAGGGAGATTAGGTAGCTGATGTAGAGCAGGAAGGAGTGTAGGTAAGCAAGGTAGCTGCAGCAATGCAGTAGGGAGTATAGGTAGCTGTTGCTAGACAGGCTGTATGGTAGTTGAGATTTGGGTAGGAGGGACTGCAGTTAGGTAGCTGCAGGTGGGTGGTCTGTAGGGACGGTAGGTAGCTATGACTGGGCAGGCATATGTAGGGTAGAAAGATGCAGAAGGTATGGTAGGCAGGCAGGGAGGGTAGTTACATGCTGCTTGGCGGGAAGGTAGGTAGGAAGGGTAGGTACTGAAGGTACATGCTGCTGCTGGGTGGGCACTAGGAAGGGTAGGTAGGTGCATGCTGCTGCTGAGCAGGGCAGTAGGTAGGAAGGATCGGTAGGTGCATGCTGCTGCTGGGTAGAAGGGCAACTGCTGCTGGCGGGAGGGTGAGGGGGGTAGTGAGAGACAGAGGGGATAGTGAAAGAGAGGAGGGGAGTGAAAAGAAAAGATTAGCAAGAGACAAGAAGAAAGAGAGAAGGAGGGAGGTAGAGGGAGAGAGAGAAGCATGCAGTCAAACTTTTTTTTGCAGCTACAGACTGTCAGGGAGCATAAAACACTGAATCACTAACTCCATCCTGCCAAGAAAAAAAAATCATCCACATACTTTCTCCAGCTTGTAGATATACAGGTTCTCTTCCTCCCAGCAAACTTCCTTGGAGCCAGGAGGTAATAAACATTAGAAAGGGAGATTGGAGTCCTCTCTCAGCAGCGTGAGTGTAGGGGGCAGGGCCGGCTGCAGGAGCTCACGCAGCCAGTCTAGTGTGTCTCTACTTCTGTTCCTAGCCAGAACGTCAAGTTAATTGTCGGGAGTGATGAATGGGCAGTGAGGAGGCAGGTGACAATATAGTCCTCTTACACCTGCCCGCCTCTCTGCGCTGCACATTTTAGGTTTCTAAAGGGAAGTATAAGCAAGGGGGATTATTTTAGTTTAATAATGAAAAAAAAATCTGCAAAATAGCAGCGGTGGCAGGCAACAGCATGCGTGCCCACAGAGAGGGCTCAGAGTGCCACTTCTGGCATGCGTGCCATAGGTTAACCACCGCTGCCCTAGACTAATGACATCTCCAAGAGCTAATTGGATTGAGGCGTTAGCCAGCTGGAGTCCAATAAATGAGATGAGATTGGAAGTGTTGGTTACAGCTGCCCTGCCCTATAAAAAACACACACCAGTTTTGGGTTTGCTTTTCCCAAGAAGTATTGGCTGATGTGAATGATGCCTTGCGCAAAAAAAGCTCTCAGAAGACCTATGATTAAGAATTGTTGACTTGCATAAAGGCTGGAAATGATTATAAAAGTATCTCCAAAAGCCTTGCAGTTCATCAGTCCACGGTAAGACAAATTGTCTATAAATGGAGAAAATTCAACACTGCTGCTACTCTCCCTAGGAGTGGCCATACTGTAAAGATAATTGCAAGAGCACAGTGCAGAATGCTCAATGAGGAAGAAGAAGCCTAAAGTGACAGCTAAAGACTTACAAAAGTTAAAGTGCCAACATCCATGTTAGCAAATTTATGATACGTACAACACTAAACAAGAATCGGTTCATGGGAGGATAGCACAAAGGAAGACACTGCCGTCCCCAAAAAACCCATTGCTGCACATTTAAAGTTTGCAAAAGAGCCCCTGGATGTTCCACAGCAGTACTGGCAAAACATTCTACGAACAGATGAAACCAAAGTCTTCCCAAGGGACAAGTCTATGAAATATGGTACTTCAATTGCAGCTAGTTGGCGGCTGTCTCACCATGCCTGTAACTCATACTTGTCCTCTGCCTATCATCTATCAGCACCCCGGAAAGCCAGCAGCAGAAGGAAAAAAACAAAACAAAAAAAAAAAGGGTAATGCTGCTAGTCTGCAAGACCCATGAGACAAGAGCCATGATTGGCTATAATCTTCCCTTAGGCTTTAGATTTCCCATAGCAATTAAGCCCACTACTAGTGCTTCACATCCCAACCAGGTAAGCACAAATAATAAAAAAAAATATCAACTTATATCTAATGCTGTGTCATCAAGTTAAAGCAAACCGGTGAGGTACTCGAGCTCAGTAGAGGGAAGCCTTTGGATAGTCCAGAGGCTTCCTGGACGCATACATTTGAAATCGGCACCGGTAGACTTGGTCGCAGGATACAGCCGGTATTTGGCTGATCCTGCTTTTGCGCAAGTCCAGGCCATGTTAATTACTATTCCCCCACCAGGCCACCATGGATGGTGGGGAATGATAGAATTCGGCTTCCAGCTATTGCTGGAGACCGAATTATTGTGTTTTAAAAGCAACTTCGCGGCTGGTGTTGCTTGAGAGGAAATGGGTGTGGTAGCCTCCATGTACCTCTCACTACAGTTGTCCTTTAAGGTATAAAATTGTGAAAAAAAAAAAGCAACTTCGGTTCCGTCTTCTGACGGCGCCGACGTTACTCACTGAGCGCCGTTATAGCTGTAATTCCTATTACATTCTATGGTGGCGCCCGCTGCACCCAAATCTACCTGTGCTGAAAAGCACTGCTCCGTCCTGGACCCTCCTGTTGCTCTCAGCTGCTGCCCTGGATCCTCCTTGTAGCCACACACCCAGTAGCATGAAACTGCTCATGCAGAGGAAAAGTCATGCATTAGTGGCATTGTGCTACTGGACATTCACAGGCCTTACTCGCACAGGCGCAGCACATCTGTGTTTGTACACTGGCAGGAGTGCGGCCACAAGTACCACCTCTAATTGAATATGTTCAGAGAGACCAAGCATTTGAATGGTGGGGACCAGGACGATCAGAATTATCCAGAGGCTTCTTCACTATATTGTGGGTGCCACCCGGCTCTGGAGCCCCAAAGGCACAATACAGCCTGGGGGTAACAAAGGTGGCAGCGGTCCATAGCATGGTCCATAGCATTGCACTGCATCAAGCTTAGATACACTGCATATTGATAGACTTTTAATAGATTGCATAATGTAGTGTGTAGCAGAAATACATTCATCTCTGATCAGATTCCGATCAAAGACTGATCTATCTTTTGGGCAGGTCTTGTGGCCATCGATTAATGTATGGCCTTCTTAAGAGGGGACACAGTCATTTGGCTGCAATCACGGCTAGGAGAAATGGGTCTCGCCTTAGGTGCCCATGTTGAAATTATGAATTACTGGGTACAGCGGTGATTTTGATGCAAGAGGTGCCCGAGAATATAGCGTCAGGGAAGTTCCACTACATTGTGGCAAAACTTTGTAGCATGGGTGCAAAGCATCATAGAGACTATTTTTGGTTCTGCTATGATGGATAAAAATAACAGCAGGGACAGTGGTGAAGGATTATAAGGGCTATTTTATCTACTCCACAGTGGCAATGTTAAAGAGGAGCGGTTAGGTATAAGGTCTAAGAGAAAAAAAACACAGTAGCTAAATATTGGCTGTACTTACATTACATATGCATTTCACTGTCCACGTTTGGATTTCACAGAATTTTTATATAGTATTTGCAGGGATTGATGCTCCTGACAGCTCATGGCGGGTTCCACGTTTGACTGTCTTGTATGAAGCCAATTGTGATGTAATATCCTCCCTTACCCTGCTTTCTGATTGATGATTCTTTAGCCCTCTTTGAACCAAATCTTTGAATCATTTGTAGCAGAGTGAGAGAAGCTGCAGTTCCCGTTTCTTCCAGACATCCACTGTAAACCGAATCTCGGATGATTCGACTCACAAAAAAGATCCGGATCAAAGATCCGAATCATTCATGATCCGGACAACACTACTGTGCAGTGAATATTAATTAGCCATGTGGCTAGGAGCAATAGTGGACTCTTGTAGTATACTCTAATCTAATGCAACATGTGCACTGTGAACAGCACATAGATTTTTCAGTGCTGTGAGTTGGGCTGCTACAGGCTGCTGTAACACGAGCCTGTAACGTCCCGTGAAAGCAGCCTTAGGGCGGGATAGGGAAATGACTCCCTGTGCAGAGGAGAGAAGAAAACCCTCCCAGCATGCTTTGCAGTATCTGTTATGCGGCCTCCTTAGGAGCTTGGGAATAAAGAGGATTGCTATTCAGCCAACAACAAAGTAAGAGAGATTTTTAACTTCAGTATTGCCTTTTTGGCTTCCTTCTAAACTGTTTAACACAGGAGAATAGAGGTTTAAATTAGCTTTTGTAACAGTTACTCTTTAAAGTTAGGTGTACCTAGGGGATAAATTAGTGTTAGGTGTAAGTAGGGGGGCAGGATAGTATTAGGCAGAAATGTAGGGAACATTAGCGCGAGAATAGGTTGAGATAGGTGATGGCAGAAGATCAGTAACGCTACCAATATTCAACTATACATAGCAGAACACAGAAGAATATCTGTAAAATTACTGATATTCCACTAGCTGCAATATCTCATGCACATTTTTCATTGCAGTTTTTTTTATATATATGCCCTTAAAGGGAAGGTTCAAGCAAAAAAAAAAAAATGAGTTTTACTTACCTGGGGCTTCTACCAGCCTCATGTAGCCATCCTGTGCCCTTGTAGTCACTCACTGCTGCTCCAGTCCACCGCTGGCAGCTTTCTGACCTCAGAGGTCAGGGCCGAATTGCATACATTTTTACGCATTCCAGCTAGTACAGGAACAAAAATGTACGCGTTGCACCACTAACACGTAAAAATGCATGCGTTAATGTTCCTGCACTAGCGGGAATGTGTAAAAATGTACGCAATTCGGCCCTGACCTCCGATCTCAGAAAGCTCCCAGCGGGGGACTGGAGCAGCAGTGAGTGACTACGAGGGCACAGGATGGCTGCATGGGGCTGGTAGAAGCCCCAGGTAAGTGAAACTCATTTTTTTTTTTTTGCTTGGACCTTCCCTTTAAGATTGGGTTTGGCAGAGATATATTGGAGTTTGTAATCAAAGGAAAACTAGAAGTTAAACTGGGCACCTAAGTCACAATTTAACCTCCTGTAGTCCTTCTGGTCCCTCAATGTCCTTTCGGTACAATACATTCAAATGCTATCCCCTCCATAAGCTGCATGCATGGCTCTTGGCCCCAGGGGCACATGCCTCAATCTAGCAGCCAGAAGCGTTCTGCACTTGCACAGTTTGTAAAAATTACAACTGCGAATGTGCCGAATGCTCATGGCAACGGGAGTGTAATTAAGGAGATGCGATTGGGGACTGGCTCGGTCTACCAGCTTTCGGAGGAGAACAGCTGCTGAAGGAATCAGACCGGAAGGACAATATTATAGTGGGCCAGACAGAAAGGTTATTGGTAGATATCCCATTTTTTTGTACGTACAATATATCTGCTTCCATGAACCAGGAAGTAGAAACAGCGCAGATTTATTTTAGGATTTGTATCAGCTGTAACAGAAAGAAATGTTTTTGTTTAAAGGTTATTATGCTGTTGTGTATCTTTTAGATCAGAGAGGACATTCTGAAATCAGGTCCGCTTTAAAGATTGCATCTGTAAATAAGCATATCTTATGCTCATCTCCTGTCCCTTAATTCCCAGCCATCTCCAAAAATGTTTTCATAGTGCCAGATTATCGTAGTTCCGCAAGGGTTACCACTGCCAATATAAATTGATGGGGTATAACAGACACCCCTGCTTTGTCCCTTCACTCTACACACACAGCTCTTACATAAGTTTTTAACATCTTGTATTTTCTTACTGTGCAAAGCAGTACGGCATTCTCAGCTGGGTTGTAAGACATGTTGAACACTGGGAACTTGGAACCACTGGAGGGGGAAAAAAGGCATACAATCAGGTTGTAAAAAAGAAGAGAGGACACCTAAACCATCAAATGTTAAGATAGTACATTTTTAAAAGGTAAACACATTCTGAACAACAACAGTGTATGGCATACTACTATAAGGTTTTTGCAGCTGTTTTAGTTCAAAATGAGAATTATGGTGTCTCAGTGGTGAATGGGAAGGTGTATTAGATTTGGTGTTCTCACTCTCACACTCTCTTACTGGTCACTGGAAGTTCAGTATGGCATCTCATGGCAGACAACTCTCTGGGGATCTTAAAAACAGAATTGTTGCTCTACATAAAAATGGCCTAGGATATAAGATTTCCAACACCCTGAAAGTGAGCTGCAGCACTGTGGCCAAAACCATACAGAGGTTTAACAGGGTACTCAGAACAGGCCTTGCCATGACCGACCAAAGAAGCTGAGAACACATGATTGGCGTCGTAGCCAGAGGTCGATCTTTTGCAAATAGGTGTATGAGTGTTAGCAGCATTGCTGCAGAGGTTGAAGCGGTTTGGGGGCAACCTGTCACTGCTAACACTATACGCCATACACTGCATCAAATTGGTCTACATAGCTGTTGTCCCAGAAGCAGGACTCTTCTAAAGATGATACACAAGAAAGCTTGCAAACATTTTGCTGAAGACAAGCAAACTAAAGACATGGGTTTCTGAAACCATGTCCTGTGTCATTTGGTTCAGATGGTGTCAAGAGTGTGTTGCAGCAACAAAGGTACAAAGACAAGTGCGTCATGCCAACTGTGAAGCGTGTAGTTGACAACCTTGATATCCATACCACTGAAAGCTTCCATTAAAGCATGCTTGAAGTGAGAGTAATTTGAAGACCAGCATATATATTCACTTTTAAAGGGAATCTGAAGTGAAAATACAGTTATGAATTGTATGTGTAGTACAGCTAAGAAATAGAAAATTAGTAGCAAAGAAGAGTCATGTTTCCAGTACAGGAAGAGTTAAGAAACTTCACTTGCCATTTATGTAAAAGCTTCTTAGAGCTCTTCAACCCAACTTGGGTCGAAGACCGTGCTGTTTTCTGAAGCACTTTTGCATCAAAGAAACAGTGAAAGACAACTTAAGATAAGATTTCACTGCAGGGAAGTTCAAAGGGTCATTAGCTCTGCTCTGGTTCATAGTTTAAAATGCAGAGTGTAGTTTGTAATCTGCAAATATTAGAAAATGATGCAATGTAAAAAAAAAAAAAAAAAAAAAAAAAAGCTGTATAACAGAAAATAAAATTGTGAGACGTTTCTTTCCTACTACTCTTCTATTAGTTATTCATACTACACATACAATTTGTTCGATCATAAGTTTTTTTTTTTTTTTTTTTGCTTCTACAAGGTTTTACTAAAGACAGGTCCTGTCTCACCAACATGCTCAGCTCTTATGAAGTGGTGAATGAAAATTTAGATCTTGGGACAGCAATAGATGTAGTGTGGTGAATGAAAATTTAGATCTTGGGACAGCAATAGATTTAGTGTACTTGGACTTTGCAAAGGCTTTTGACACAGTTCCCCACAATAGCCTGGTGCAAAAGCTGAGGATACAGTGACGTGGAGAAAGTGTGTATGTGGATAGAGAACTGGTTAAGGGATAGAAGGCAAAGAGTGGTGTTAAACAGAGCATACTCAAAATAGGAAACTGTTAGCAGTGGGGAACCACAGGGGTCAGTACTTGATCCTATTATTTTCAATTTATTTATTAATGATCTAGTAGATGGAATACAGAGTAATGTAGACATCTTTGCTGAGCATAAAAAATTATGCAGAATTATCAACACTAAGACTGATGGTGACATATTACAACAGGACCTTGACAACATGGCCATATGGGCAAGCATGTGGCAGATGAAACTTAATGTTGATAAATGAAAACTCATGCCCCTTGGACGTACCAATGGTAGATCATCATATAAAATAAATGGCATACAGCTGGGAACATCTGACTTGGAGAAGGACTTAGAAATGCTGGTCGATAAGTTAGGCAATCGTATACAGTGCAGCGTTAGCTAAAGCAAATAAAATTCTGGGATGCATAGAAAGGGAAAGATGCTAGTATGCTTCTCTCTCTGTATAAATCACTTATGAGGCCACAGCTGGAGTATGCAATGCAGTTTTGGGAACCACACTATAGAAAGGACATTGATCTTCTGGAATCGGTACAAAGACGGGCAACTAAATTAATCAAAGAGATGGAAGATCTCACTTACCAAGAAAGGTTGGGCAAACTGGGCATATTTAGCTTGGAAAAAAAGGCGACAGCAACCTGATTAACATGTATAAGTACATCAGAGGGCAATACAAAAGCGTGGCAGGTGAGCTTTTTGTCCCTCGGGTTGTACAACGGGCAAGGGGACATGATTTGTGGGTGGAGGGAAAAAAGTTTTTGCTATCTATTTAGAAAGGGGTCCTTCACAGTGAGAGTGATTAAAATCTGGAACATCTTAACACAGTAAGTAGTTATGGCAAACTCTATATCTGCCTTTAGCGCTGCGTAATATGTTGGCGCTTTAGAAATACAATAAATAAATAAATAAAATTTAAAGAGGGCTTGGATGCTTTTCTTGCATTGAAGGGCATCCACTGATATGATTTTTAGGTAATTCCTGGAGGAGTTGATCCAAGGATTTATCCGAGTGCCACCTGGAGTCGGGAAGGATTTTTTTTCCCATTTAAGGCTAATTGGCCCAAGCCTTGTAAGGTTTTTTTTCCTTCTCTTGGATCAACTGGGATATGTGCAGGTTCAGGATGGAGTTTTATTTTATTTATTTTTTTCTGATTGGACTTGGACTTTTAACAGTCTTTTGTTAACCAAACTAACTACTTAACTATGTAAATTGCCTGGTTGTCCTGCTGATGATCTGTCTCCAATAGCCACAGACACTGTATAAGCATGCAGATCAGGTGCTCTAACCTGATTAACAGCATGCTTGTGTGATTCAGACACTATTGCAGCCAAAATGATAAGCAGGACTGCAAGGCAACTGGTATTGTTGAAAAATAAATAAATATAGCAGCCACCATATGCTTCTCGCTTCAGGTTCCCTTCAAGGATGCTCCCTCTGTGTTTCTCTTACCTTCGGAGCTGCATGACGGCCACATCCTTTGAGCTGTTGAAATCCAGTTGTCGAAGGAACCTGTCTTTAACATAATACAAGATGTTCCCATGTACAGCATAGGCTGGACGCTCCCGTTCCAGCTTAAACACGATCATTCCTCCATCGTGGCCTGGTCAGATGGATAAGACAAATCACAACTGACATACAACAAATACATAATTTACAATACAGTATCTATTATCCTATGGCTTAAGGTAGCAATACACACAGATTGTCATGCAATATGGCAAAAAGATTGATACCTCTTTGATCTGAATCTGGGATCTATTCCTACGACATACAGCTTTGCAATTTCAGCACGAAGTCTATTGAAAATTGATCGAATCCCAGCATTGCCGATCAAATGACATGCAGTGCCTTTCCTGGGAATTACCTAGCGTTTGTATAAGGCTCAAGTCAGTCATAAGGATAGGTTCTTATGGATTTTCTGAATGGCTATCCTCAGAGCAGCCAATTTGAACACAAAAATGGAAGTTAGAGATGCTCAATGAAACACTAATAATTTCAGTTAACATGCAAATTGCATGCAGCTTGGAATGGGACCAACCAAACCAACTTTGTAACGCTAGTGATGACTCCCAGCTACCCTGCCAGTGTGAGCTGCATATCACTTTAGGTGTAGCATTATGACTGTACATTTTTTGCTTTTTAAAAAGAAAAAGTTCAATAGAAGAAAAGAACGTTAACACTTAAAATAAGTATGGAGGACAACGGTACAAATTATCCTTCTCCAATAACTGAAAAAAAAATAAAAAATTTTGTGGTGGACAGCAACATAAACACTCTATAGCCTCTGCTTTTACTTCACTGCTACTACTATTACTTTATGGCAATTATGCAATACAGTAAGTAGTCAAATGATAATTTCTCCAACCTAGACTCCGACTCCAAAGCCCTGCCATTTACTCTGAAAATATAGTAATAAGTTTTTAACTTTACCTGCTGCAAAGAGGTTGAGGTTGGGGTGAGCAGCAAGAACCCAGAATCGATCATGGTCTCTGCGGAAGGTTTGGACTCCAGTTCTACAAAGAAAATCAACAAATATGCCCTTTAAAGAGACTCTAACAAAATGTTCAGCCTTATTTCTTCTATCCTATAAGTTCCTATACATGTTCTAATGTGGTCTGTCTTACTGCAGCCTTTCCTAGTTGCACAATGGCTGTATTATCTCAGTTATATGATCTAATCTTTCCTTTGGCGGCTTTGTCGGGCTCAGGCACTCAGGAAGGAATGTGCTGCTCTGCTTGTGATAGGATAGAAGTTCTACACACCCTCTCCAAGCCCCCTCCAGGCTCTGTGAGTCACAGACTGAGCTCTGCTTAGTCTATAACCAGCTGGTTAGCTGCCATGTCTTTTGTTTGCAAACACTGCCTAAAACTGGCAATTACAAGCCAGGATTGCAGCAGGGAGTGGCAGAAACAGCACAGAGGGGCCCAGGAGAACATAATGAATAGAACGGTATGCTTTTTATTGTAAGAATTTTAAAGTACAGATTCTCATTAAGAGCATCATAAACGGTACTCTACGGTGTAGGTACTAATGGCACATGAAAACAGAGAGAGGAGGATTGGTGACCGGGAAGAAATATATTGATCCATGGAAGTGAAGCAGGGAGTCTCAGATCAATCATGGCAATGTAGACCCAAAAAAAAAAAAATAATAATAATATTTCACTTGGGATTTTGCAAGTATCTCCTCCAAGCCCATCGAAGTAACTCAGAAATTGCTTGCTAAGCTAAGGTGGGTAAATTCCCATTACTGCTTCAGATACAGAAGAGAGTGCTGTCTTGCTAGCTACAGAATAGTAGCCCTGATTCACTAGTCTACAAACCCATGATGCATAATGAAGACCAGAAAAAGCCATATGCCCTGAAAGAAGTGGCCAGCTCGATGCTCATAATAGTAATGAGCAAAAATGCCACTATTCTTTTCACATTAATTTTTGCCAAAAAATGTTAATTTAAATTATTGAGCAAAAAATTTAATGGAACATGCCGTCATTTATTTTTCACAGTAAAATATTGAATTTTCCACGTTTGCACAAAACAAAAAAAAAACACACACACACAAAACAGCTATTGATATTCTTTCAGTGCAATCCAGCTGGATTGCAGGTCACTGCACATGTGCTGTTCCATGCCACGAGCTTCCTCCATCACACTCTAATACTAATAAAATTCAATAAACTCAATTCCCTCAATTTCTATGAGCTGTTTCACCAACCAATCTGGTCCTCATCCGTGCATGGCAGGGATTGAAGTGGCTCTATGGGGCTTGGATCAGAACAACAGAATACCCAGACAGTTCATCATGACCCAGGATCCATTCTTGGTCTCTTCTAATCCTTATACTTTCCTAGTAGTTCCATGTCACCTTGAGCTATCTGGGTACCTTGCAGTACTGGTTCAAGCCGTATTCCACAGAGCCACATCAATCCCTGCCATGCACGGATGAGGACCAGAAAATCTGAAACAGGCTGTTAGTATGTTGGGATTATATGGCTCTGTAACATTTATAAGATATAGGCTTGCTATACACAGGCAGTTCTAGAGGTTAGTGTGACTTCAGGTGCATAAACAGAGGATTTGCATATTCAGGAGCGATACATCATGTGAAACCACACATGCTCACCTAAAGTTGAATTATTGCTAATACCTTCTGTTTTAAGAAGACATATTTAGCATTGCTTTTTAGCAGGAGGGCTTTTCAGTCTCTTATACTTTCCAAGCGGTTCTGGGATACTATCAGCTAGCTGGATATTCTGGGTTCTCCAATTACATTTGCTTGGATGGAAATTATGGTATCTCCCCAATGGGCATCCAGAGAAAAACACAATGTTTAACGTATTCCACATTGATCTAAAAATGTCCTATTCCTGACTATGTGCCTACTGGGGTGATCTTCTCGCATTTAGTCCTCAGTGGCAAATTGGCAATGGTCCATTTGACAAGTAGTGAGGGGACACTGAGAAACAAGACAGAGGTTTAACCTCTCCAAATTCCATCAAAAAGTTAACTAGATAATCCTGGATGGGGTTCCACTTGAAATGCACAACGTTTTAACTCTTCAGTTTTTTTGATATAGCAGAAGGCATCAATTTACCGCTTAGACATATCCCAGACACGGATACTCTTGTCTTCAGAATTACTCAGTATCAGCTCCTGTCGTGGGTGGAAAACGGCACAAGATACGTTGTTGTAATGGCCACGGCAAGTGTCCACCTCCCATGCCTTTGATTCTGCACGTGAGAGAGAAAAATAGTCAATGTGTGATTTAAATAAAAATAAAACTATTTTTTAATACAACACTGATCAGAGGTAAAGTGTGGTTCTGTTTACATTCTACACATGCCTGCAGACTAATTCCTTACTAGTACATATTAATTTTACTAATAAACTGAGCCCACTGGTACACAATGGAGAGTGGAAATAGTAGTTACCAGCCATTTGCAAGGATGACAATACCATATGCAGACTTAAGACTTAGGTCTATTGAGCACTTTTTGATCTCACTTTTCCTGTTTAATTACTATTGGTTATCTCAATAACTTTTTGCGGACCGACGCAGTACAAATCTACGTCGGACGGGTGGCGCTGCGGTTCTGACCAGATGTAAACTCTACGTCCCATTCACCACGCATCCCCGCCCGGTACTGCCGCTCTCTACCCACCGCAATGTGCTGCCCTGCCGCCTCTATGACGGCAGAGCACTGTGAGCCGGGCAGGAGCAGTTTTCATTGGCTCCTGGCCCTGTCATTACTGTAAGCCAATCCCAGTGGGATGCAGCGTTTTAGTGTACCAGCAGCCTCTGGTCCTTAAGGGGGCAGAGGCTGCTGGTACCGAAGTGGTTAAGAGCTCAATAAAAATATGGATTCATTGTATGATTAATTGTATGGATTATAGGCCGTTGATTTTTATTGAACCAATTACTGATATATATATATATATATATATATATATATATATATATATATATATATATATATATATATATATATATATATATATATATATATATATATATATATATATATATATATATATATATATATATATATATATATATATATATATATATATATACATACACATACATACATAAATATATAAATATATACAGTGGAGGAAACAATTATTTGACCCCTCACTGATTTTGTAAGTTTGTCCAATGACAAAGAAATGAAAAGTCTCAGAACAGTATCATTTCAATGGTAGGTTTATTTTAACAGTGGCAGATAGCACATCAAAAGGAAAATCGAAAAAATAACCTTAAATAAAAGATAGCAACTGATTTGCATTTTATTGAGTGAAATAAGTTTTTGAACCCCTACCAACCATTAAGAATTCTGGCTCCCACAGAGTGGTTAGACACTTCTACTCAATTAGTCACCCTCATTAAGGACACCTGTCTTAACTAGTCATCTGTATAAAAGA